>NW_025999926.1:1431445-1461402 GCF_001458135.2 Marmota marmota marmota
TAGAGGATAGGAAAGGTAGCAGAACATGTCACTAGTATGGCAATATGTAAATCAATGGATGTGTAATTGATGTGATTCTGCAATCTGTATATGGGCTAAAAATGGGAGTTCATAACCCACTTGAAGCAAAGTGTGAAAGATGATATATCAAGAACTATGTAATGTTTTGAACAACCAACAATAAAAAAAAATTAAAAAAAAAAAAAAAAGAAAATGGAGTAGTTACGCTTCTTCCATTTGGGCAGTGAGAATCCCGTTACTATTTGCTACCAGGTTATGCATCATTTCACCGGGGCCTAGCTCACCTGGATCCTGCTCTCAGCAACATTGCCTGGCACTGTGCTCCAGGCCTAGTGAATCCGAGAATCTGGAGGTGTGGCCTAGCCCCCCTTCCAACCCAGGTGACTCAGTTGAGGCTAACATTTGAAAGATATTAGTATGGAGCTCTTCCCCATCTCACAGGCCTAGAAATCTCCTGAGAGTGTTGTTAAAGTCAGATTCCAAGATCCATTTCCGTGGTGGGGTTTAAAAGTCTGTTGTCTTAATGAGTTTTGGGTAAGGTGATGCTGCAGACCCACAGCTCTGCTTTGAGTAAAAGGTTCTACCTTAGTGCAATGCTTCTGGGCCTTGACTTCTGCCTTCCTCCAGGCTGCTCTAACAAAATACCATAGACTGGGTAGCTTATAAACAACAGAAATTCATTGCTCACAGTTCCAGAGGCTGGGACACACAAGAGCCGAGGATCTGAGATTCCATGCTTGCTGAAGGCTTATTTCCCAGTTCAAAGATAGCGCCTGACTGTTGTGCCCTCATGTGGGGCAAGACAGAGGCGGTTCCCTGGGCCCTCTTTTAGGAGGGCACTAATCCGTACCCTCCCAAAGGCCTTCCTGCTTTCCATACCATTTCATTGGTGATTAGATTTTTCAGGGTCTGACTTTCAGTGTATGAATTCAGACCATAGCAACCTCACCTATAATCATGATTTTATATCTGGATGCTTGGGTCCCACCCACAGGGGTTCTGATCCAATTGTGTCATGGACTGGGCTGGAAATTAATCCTGGCTTTAAAATTCATTTACAGCTCCCCTGCTGATCCTAATGTGCAGCCAGATGTTAGGAGCTCCTAGTCTAGAAGCAAATGGGGCAGGCTCTTAGGAGGACATAAGTTAAGGGGAAGAGAAAGGAGGAATTTGGGAACAATCTGCTCCTCTGGCTGATGAAAGCTTAGGGCTCCCAGCAAATGACAGAGAGGCCAGGGACATCATTTCAAGTGAGCTGTTTCTTGTTTAAAGGGTCTCTGGGGGCCCTTGTTTCACATTCTCAGAACAAATTATGATGCTGTACGGCAAATGGCTGGATTCTTTTGCTTGTGGGATTTGCAGAATAGAAGGGCTCCCTTCAGCTCCAGGGCTTTGTTCTCCAATTCGATGCTGGAAAGGCCTTCTTGCCTTCAATATTTTCATCTCTTTAATCTTTTCACCCTCCTCTGTTTGGTCTTCAAATTCCATTTTATCATTTAACCCAATAACGTACATTTTGGTGGTCATGGAAAGACAACATCCTGCCTTGTTAGCTTGGATGTTGTTTCAGATCTCAGAAACAGTAGCAGGCAGTGTCCAGACCAATGGTCAGCATATGCAGACCGTCCCCTGGGAGGGCTTTCCTGAAGAGAGGGCACATGGCAGGGGGTCGGGGACCCTGTTTTCAAGCATCATTAAAATAGGGGTAGATGTGTTGACAGTAGTCTTAAATGACTTTGGTAAAAAATGGTGTATCTTTACTTACATATTCCAGTGGCCATAAACCCAAGGCCAGAATTATGCTAACCTAGTGCACAACATAAATCTTTTTTGAATGATAAATAGTAAAATGCACAATTCTTCAGCAAGATTAAAAAAAAAAACCATACCTTTCTTATGGATAGCAGGGCAGAAATTTACTTTGGAAATGCACTTCAAAGACTAATGCTGTTGGAAATTACAAAGGAAGTCAAAAGGGTGTCAGAACAGGTAAGCTAAACCGAATTGAAAGAACAAGAAAATGTGGATTTTGCTCAATTCTCCTAGTGCATTTGATATTTCAAAAGAACGAACAATATAAGTGGGAGAAGAAATCTTCATCCTTGAGTCTTAAATTTAATATGGATCGATGTTATTGTCAAACATTTTTAAAGATGCCTGTACAGAATTGTTAACCATACATCTTTTTTTATTTTTATTTTTTGCTGATTCACCTTTTTGATCAGTGGTTCTTTGACAAAATTGTTTTTCAATGTCAGAAAAATAAATGTGCTTATTTCCTTGAAACGTTCATGTAAAAACCCCTCAGCGAAAAAGCAATTCTAACCCAAGATTGCCAATGGCGGTTTTGGACATAGGATCCTATTAAATGAGAGTCTATTAATCTGTGCTGTCTGGTTGGCTATGGGGCAGGGTATTTCGTCTGGCTCGGAAATGAGGAGGTTTTTAATTTAGTATCTGCAAACTGAAAGAAAGTCTTATGTGGTTAGCAGTGATTCTAGCTGGGAATGCAAGCAATCTGAAACAAAAGAATAGGGTGTCCTTTCAATGAAATTATTTTAATTCATTGAATTTTCAGAAAATTCCAGTCCTCGCCGTCGATTCCAGGAGCATGCAGTAGGTGGCACCTACAAGCTCTTTTGGAGGCGAGCAGGCGCCATTGACGCAGGAGCAGCTGCCGCTGCAGCCTTGGCACGACTCAAGAGATTGAGGAGGGAGAAGGAGGCAGGGAGGCCGGGAGGAGGACGGTGCAAGGGTCGTGACGCGCGAGGCGGCAGGCTCGGGCCAGCGCAGGTGCGGGGCTGCTGGAGCGGCGCAGGGCGCAGGGCGCAGGGCGCAGGGCGGGAGAGCAGCTGACAGCGTCGTCACGGCTGCGGGCGGGAGCGCACTGCTCCAGCCTCGGAAGGAGCCGCATCCGCTCACCAGGCGCTGCCTGTCCTGCGCGAGCTGAGCCGGAGGAAGCTCTGAGCGGAGTTGTGTTCTTCCCCAGGTAACCGATTTCTCCCGAGGCTTCCCTGCACCCTCGGGGGCTACCGCGGCTTGGGCATTAGCCACTGACGCGGGATCACCACTCTCTGGGTGGGCGAATCAGTCTTTAAATACTGAAGTTGGGTAGTGGGGAAAGCAAGCTGCGTTTCTGCAAAAGGAAAAGGAAATTCTGTATCTTGCACATTGTTGGGGATTCCTTGCAAAACAGGAGTTACCGTGTTTTTTTTTTTTTTTTTTTTTTAAATTCTGTGGTTGCAGGTGTGTTTCTGTTGTTGGAAGTTGATTTTAATGCATTTACAGAAAGTCATCCAAAGATGCGATCCCAAGTGAGAAAAATGCAAAAGGCGGGGCGTTGGATTCAGCATGTTTTCATTCTGGACCACTTCGTGTCCCTGGCTGGGACCTGTCTAAATATTTTATTATGTGTCCTTTAAAAGAAGATGCTCCAAGGTATCTACTGGTAAGAGCTGAGGACCGGCAAGGCGCTGCATCTAGTCCTTAGTTGTAAGACTGTGATTTCCCCTCAGATGACGGTGACTGCCCACAGCTCCAGGCTCCCCTGCAAGTATTGCTGGCTTTTCCCAGCGTGGGCATCTCCACACATCATCCGCTTGGGAATACAGTGTCCCTTTGCTCCTTTAAAAACTCCAATTCGCATACTGTGGAGGTTTGAGAGACTTTTTGAGCTAGAAGCTTTGGAATCATCGGCTCCATCCTTGAATGGTGGAATTCAGGGCTTAAGGGGCAGTGACACAGCTGGTCTTCCTTAGGAATTTGTTTTGCATACTGACCCCTGTTATCTTTTAAACAGCCCCCTGTGCTTGTGAGAAGCTAGTCTAGCGTATCAGAACTTTCCTGGTTTGACATTAAAAACAAAACACCCCCCACCCTCCAAAAAAAGCCCAACTTTTAAAAATATCACTTTAAAGGATATTTTCTAGATAGCAATAAAAGGTTGGAGCGTTTTACATTCCAAATCAGTCCAAATGTACTTGGTTTCTAGCGGCATTTGGATTTGAAGAGGTGGAGTGGGAGGGAGAGAAAAGCGAAAGATAAAATTAGAATAAATGTAATGAATTTGTAGGGAAATCATACTATTTTTTCCCCCTGGTTGTTGCCTGAAATTGCAAATTGTCCACAATGCTGTCTATCCTATCTCTGGATATGCAGGCAGCCCTGTGAGCTAAAGGAAGACTTTCAGTTCATCTTAGAGAAATAGAAGATACAAGGACCAGGAAATCTTTCCATCCTATTTAAAAGATGACATTTAATTTGGTAATGGGGGTGATGTTCCCTGGTGAACACCGGGAAGGAGGTGGGGAGGAGAAGGGAGTTTGCTTTCTCTGTACCAAAGCAAGCACAGAATTGCTGCTCAGCCCTACTGTCCTGCAGATGGGAGTTATGTGTTCATGGTTCATACAGAAGCCTTCAGAATCTTTCCTCATTACTTTTTTAAATAGAGTTTTTCCTAAGAAGAGATGCAACCACAGTGAACACTAAGCTCAAGGAGTACTCTTTAGCAACTGGCTAGAGACCCAGCATCTCAGCAAAGCCATTTCACCCTGAGAGACTGCTGTTTTCCCCATCCACACATCGCTTATTGCTTCGTGAGAAATATATTATTTCAGCAGTAAATGACACCCATCTCAATGAGCAATTAAAACCTTTGAAAAATCATACAAGTTATTAAGAAGAAATTGTACTGGTTATGATAAGACTATATTGTTCATTCTTCTAATTTGGGGGCCATGATTGATCTATTAGAAATTAATCTATTGATTTAGGCAAAAATCATCATTTCCCCAAGATGAATGCAGTACATTTGTGCACCAAAGAATTTCTTTGTGACCAAGGGGAGCATTTGGTTGTCTCAGGTGAGAAGGTTGCCAGCCAGAGATTTTAAGAGAAAATTTTGCTCGTGTTGGCCTGTAACTTAGAATTCATATAATCATTGTTGTCTATTTTCCTTCACAAGGTGGATGGATCTTTCTATTGACCATCTATCTTTCTGGTATGAGTATTAACTATGGACAGATGTCTCTTTCAGGCATGAACTGATTTACATGACATTACTTGGTTTGGGTTATGATTTTTTTTTTTTTTTTGCAGGAAACAGCTGTTCTAAGAGAGAAGATGATGGTTTTCATGTTGTCCAAATTGTTGATGTTCCTTTAAAAACTTAAGTTTATTAACAAGTGCATATATATTTGAGCATAATCTTAAAATTATTTAACTGCTTTCAAATAATGCTTTAGTTTTTATTGTGTAGCTTGCAAGTCTCCTCATTGATCAGGTAAGAAGAGGTCTTTAAAAAAACTGTCAGAACAAATACACTCTCATTCTCTTGTTTGCTCTTGCCACTAGCAAATTCTGGAAATAGATTTCTTGTAGCCCTTTTCTCAGTGCAGTGAAGTGTTTTCCTATAAACCAGTGCTGTCCAATAGAAAATGTGTGAGCCACATGAATAATTGAATGAGTCCTGTTAGTTACATTAGAAAAGTAAAAAGAATCAGGGAAAATTAATTTAAATAATATATCTCCTTTAACCCAGTACATCAAAAATAACCATTTAAAGATGTAGTCAAAGGCTGGGGTTGGGGCTCAGTGGTAGAGCGCTTGCCTAGCACGCATGAGGTACTGGGTTTGATCCTCAATTCCACATAAAAATGAAATAAAGATATTGTGTCCACCTACCCCTTTGCCCTTAAAAAAAACAAAAAGCAAAAAGATGTAGTCCATACAAAATACCTGTAAGATATTACCTTTTTTTTCCTTCCTCCATGCTCAGTCTCATTACTTAGGAAGTCTCAGTTTGGCTTAGCCAGACTTGCTTCAAGTCCTCAATAGCCTGTGTGGTTGTGGCTGCTCTGCTGACCAGCATAGCTACAGACTGTTAACCAGTTGACAAAGCAATTGAAAAGCTAAAATGTTAGGGCCATTGTCAATTAAACACCATCAAATATACAGATGGTGTTCAACTAATGAGAGACTTGTGTCCTTTCCTTTGCACAAACTTGAGCCTCTTATTTTAATTCTTTACCCGTAAAACAAGAGGGCAAGGTCAAACACTTAGATTCTATGAAAAATATCCAGTGGACAGATTTGTGCCTAAAGACTAGAGGGCTGTGTTACAGACACAGAGGGGACAGGTGCTCCTGATCATTGCCAATTTTCACCACGTGTTCCCCCCGTTAGCTCTGGCCATCTCTGGTGACAGAGTTCATCAACCAAGCCCCAGTCCCATTAGGGATCACTCAATTTTCAATTTAAATTCTTTTATTGGGGAAGTAGCAGCAAACCTGTCATAAAGCTAATAAAAAACTGGTGTGCTATCATGGACCTTGTGATTAGATCCCCTTCACAGATCTTTTAGTAACATCTTTACTGGCATGAGTATTTTCAGTGCTTGCATCTATTTATTTTGACACCATGGAATAAAGACTAGTGAAATGTAATGGTTTATGATCGAGCCATGAATACTGCATTCTTGAAACACAGAAACTAATAACCTTCATGGAAAGATGTCAATTTCTTCTCCCTTCTCTGGATAGCCTCCATGATCAATGAGTGCTGGAGGGGAGACACTGTTTCCATTACAGGGCTCTCTGTCTAAGAAATCATGATAGGAAATTAATAGAGAGCAGCATTTTGTGCAAAAGAATCTTGGTCAGAATTTTTCTAAAGTTAATTAATGTCAGGAAAGTGATCTTATTTTTTGAGGAAATAAGAGAATGCAAGAACTTTCTAATAGGTCTTTCTACAGTAAACACACACATAGATACACATGCACACTACATACCACACACACACACTACCTATCACACAAACACTACACACTACACATCACACACACCACATACACCCACATGTACTACAGACCCATATGCACACATATAAAACCTAAGTTCTCTAGAAGGATCCAGGCCTCATCAATGTTCAGATGAAGGAGCTCTTGGAAGGGAAGCTTTTCTTCCTCAGTAACTCTTAGATTTCAATTGTTTTATTGGAGCACTTCTGTGACTTTGGAGTCTGGGGATTTATCTAAATTATGTACTGAGCAAAGAGGGAAAATGATCCCATTCCGAGTCTCTGCATCCAGGACAAATCCAGGTGGAATTCAATCAACTCTCTATTGCATTGAAAACCTACCCTCATTACAAGTCCAGCTCAATGCCATTTTGCTGTTCTGAATAAACTTGAACTCATCTCGCTAGGCTCACCCCATCCGCCCACCACCTCAGTATGCACACACAGATCCATGGGTTGTCTCGTTCCTTCCTGCCTACAAAATAGTTCCTGAGACTTAGAGGTGTCAATGGAAGAATCCCTTGGGACTTCTAGAATGCTCTTTACCTGTACCTATTGGGGCCTCTGAGGACTTCACTGGGTTCTTCATGGAGAATGAATGGTGGTTACAGCCGACTTAGAGGCGGGGGATGGGCAAAGGTTGATCAATAGGTATGAGGTTACAGTTAGACAGGAGCAAGAAGGCTTGGCTATGGTGTGCCGGTGCACAGTTTTCTTGACTAATGATAAGAGTCATGAACTGCAGAAAGTATTTTGAAAGTTTTTACCCTAGAGAAATGATAAATATTGAGGAGAGAGGGATGTATAACCTGATCTAAACATTAGATGATTTAGCAGAGCATCACATTACCCCGTTAATATGAATAATTTTAATCTTTGTATCAGATAAAAAATTTATTAAAATCAGAAACAGAATGAATGGGAGGAGAAGACAAAGTGTAAAATATTACCAGCATTTAGTGAGGTCTTTATGAATGTTTGCAAGTAAAGAGAAAGTTGAAACTGTTGGTTGATAGAAATGACTCAGTGACCTAGATTTGAAAAGAACCCAAATTTCCCAGAATATCATGACACTCGAGTGTTGCTTTTTGTTTTAATTTTTCGAGATTAACTTACAGAGGACACCCTGTGAATCTCTTCTTTGTTCTTCCATTCTTATAAATGTTTGTTTAAATGGACCTGTACCACAATTTCAAGACGCAAAAATAAATCAGGTTGTTGAAGAAATATTTAACATAATGCATAAAAATTATGTAAATATGGAAGAAACTTTAGTGATCTCAGGGTTGGGAAGAATTTTCTGAGGAGGATCCTAAACTAGGATACTAAAAAAGGGCAAATGTGTTAAATTGGAAGAAAATAACAACTAACATAAAAGTACAGATAATTGTAACATATTTGAGATGAGGTCTGATGGATCTCAAATTTTGTGGTCTTTGGAGTCACCTGATGGGGTTGCTGGATTCCAGCCCCTGAGACTAGGGGCTGGGCTGAGGCTCAGTGGTAGAGCTCTTGCCTGGCATGCTTGAGGTCCTGGGTTTGATCCCCAGCACTGTGGAAAACCACACCAACCCCCGAGACTCTGATTTGGCAGGTCTAATTCAGTGGGGCCCAGCATGTCCAACGAGGTTCCCGATGATGGTAATAATGCTGGGCTGCCGAGCATACTGTGTGAGCCACAGTCTTTAATACCATGTCAGATGAATATCATCCTTGCAGAATAATAGACAAGTGAGCAGGGGACAGGAACATGCACGTTTCAAAGACACGGCTACTTTGAACATATGGAAAGATGCTTCATGTCCTCATAGTAAGTGCAATTAAATCAGTAATGAGAAACAGACATCTTGTCACATGAGAAAGGATCAAAGAGTTTGATGTGTGCCAGGTCAGGTGTGAGGAGACAGACAGCACACATGTACTATGGAGGGACAGGTGGTGGAGAAATCAGTGGTCATTTTTGGAGTGCAAAGGGCAATCCATATTAGATTTAAAATGCAGGTCCACTCATAGGAATTCTTCCTGCAGACTCCAACACTTGATGAGATACTTGTGACAAGGCTGTTGGTTGAGCCAAAGATGTCCCTCAAGGAGTCCCAGTGCAGCTGACACAAAGCACAATATGGTCTAAATGTACTCAGGGAGAAATCTATATGCAACACTGTAGGTGAGATACTCCCATTGGTGGGTCTCTCTCTCTCTCTCTCTGACTAAATGGTTGTCAATAGATGTCATTCTGACCGTACGCCCTTGTGTTAATGCCTGATCACAGTGCTGGTCCCTTCCAGTGGCCGCTCAATTTGTTATTCCCACAGGACCTGTTTGACCTCAGCTTTCCCTTTTCTATCTGTTTTATGGCCGGTGACTATTACTGGAGATCGAGAAAAAAAAATCACTTTAAGTTGCTACTTTGGATTAATGTGAAGCCATGAGCCCATTATGTTAACATTAGAAAAACACTTTTTTTTTTTCCTTTTAACTTTTTACATTTCCAAATGTGAAGTAGTATTGGTTTTTGCATTGGCTACCATTTTGTGATATTTTCTTTCTTACAGTGATATTCTGAAATCTTTCATGAGAGTTCCATCTCTGTCCTTTAGGACAATTCCAGATTTCATGGAAGCCATTCTGTTCTGGAAACAAACCATGTTTAGGGCTAAGGCTTCTTATGTTACAACCCCAGGACAGCCAATGTGACCCAAACCTTTTAGTTGTGACTTGTACTAATAGAAACCATCCTATTTAGGAGAATTCTTGGCTCATTTTTATAATATGCACACATACACCTACATACCTACCTTCCTTAGAAAATGCTCGAATACTCATCCGCTCAGACGAAGGAGCCCTTGGAGGCCAAAGCTCTCCTTCCTCTGTCATCTACCTGGCAAGAATATTAAACATCAGTCCGACTTCGATCTCAGTCTCCTGTGGTCTGGCCTTTGTAAGACTTATCAGGACACTTTTGCCTCTGGTGTTGGGGCTACATTAAAATAATGATTTAGCATAACTCATGTTTTCCTCCAAACGTGTTACTACATTTGCTGTGATCATTTGGAGTTTGGCTTTGGGTGTGGCCCTTTTATGAAGCATCTAAAATATTTTTTGGAGGAGTCAGAAAAAATCCACAGCTATCCATGAGAAGCAGCCTAAAATCATCATTGCAGTTTTCAAATGAATAGGAGGTAGACTTGAAAGTGGCAAAAGGATAGGTTAGTGTGAAATACTTTCTCAGCATCTAGAACCCACCCAGGGCTGCTTGTTTGGATTGGCATGTGGCCCTTCTGGGATCTACCGTGCCTCAGTGTAATTATATGTTATTGAAGATTTTTCTGCAAATACCCTGCATGACACGTAGCATTCCTCCAATGGTTTTCCTGTTTCCGTCCAAACCGGCCTTGTTTTTCTATTCTCCTGAGCTTCTATGTCTTTCTCCTCCTCGTCGTCCATCCGTGTTCGGACTTTAACTTGAGCTGAAGCGAGGGTTCCATCACAGACTGGCAGCTGCTTTAACCATCCAGGATCTGCTTGCTCATTTGTAGAGTGGGGCTACCAGTCCCTAGGTCAAAAGGCATTTCCAAGATACGCTTATCTTGAAACTCAGGTTTTTGCTACTCAGGGAAGATTCTTGGCTGTTTGGGTGTTTGCTGTCTGGTCAGCATTTCAGTGGCTCCTTTCTGAATCTGAGATTTATCCTTCTCCTCTATGACCTGGCAGGAAGCCCAGCGTCTAATAGGTGTACTCTGCATCTTCAGGGAATTCTGGCCTCTAGCCTGGGCCCCTCTTAACCTGCCTAGTGCTCACACTTGCAAATTAATCTGAACATATTGATTTTTCCCCCCTTACATTCTCTCTTTTAGTTGGACCCACATGGACTCCGTTATCCATCTGGTTAACCCCTTGTTCCTTTTCTTGCCAACGCCCTTGCTCTGCTCTTTGAGTGTCTCTCTCTCCGTGGTGGGTCCTGATTATCATTTTGAACAGGAAAGCCTAGGCCTCACTTGATATTTTTGTCTTTCTAACCTTGAGCTGTTCATCTCTGTAAAGTTTCCAGATGTCTGGGCCTCCCCTAGGGGGCTGCAGAGGAAGGCTACTCGGGGACCAAGGGCTGCAAGATGCTGTTGGTCAGTGGTCTAGACATATTGGTAGCTTTGCCATTTTGCAGCACATATTACAAAGCTGCATAATAACCACAGAGTGGACAGAAATATTCTCTCATTCCACCAGGCTCCTTCTTGGATTTTCTTCTCTACCCCTTGAGGACAGTTCGGCTTCCTGCCCAGTGGTGTGGTCCAAATACCTCTAGTTGGGTCAACTGGTCACTCACTGTTTCCCACCAATGAACAATGACCAGTAACAGTGTCACTGGTGTAGTTATTTACTATACTGTTCTTTTTTATCATTATTTTAGATTATAGTCCTACTCCTTAGAAAAACTGCCGTACACAGTACCCCATGTCATGCCAGCAGTGCCCTCGTGCATGCCCCTTGTTTACGTCTTCTTTGGATTTATCAAGAGGCCAAGTTGCATGATGGGCCCCCTGCCATCCTGGTTTGCGTAACACGCTGTATGACATTCACATGAGGAAACTGCCCCAAGGATGGCTTCTAAACTGTATCCCCCTTGTTAAGTGACACATGACAATCTCATCCAACTTATTCAGCTCTATACGATGGAAACATTCCCTTTCCTTGATCCTTCTTCTCCATCCAGTTGCCGTTGATGTCTAAGTTGGGTGGTGGCCAGAACCCACCCCCACCCATGGCAGCTCACTGTCCTCTGAAGCCCCATGTGACATTAGCTAGGATTCTTTTGCAGCCCCACCTTGGGTTGCTACCCTTTCTCTGACCACTATGGTCACTTTCCTCTCCTTCCAGTGTCTGGAAGGTTCCAAACCATCTCCCTCCACGGCGCCTGCCCAGGGCATGGTCTGGCTTTGTTAATCCTTCCCCACCAGAGGCATGAAGGGACATCAGCAGGGTCGGCTCTGTCCTACTGTGGAAATGGCAGCAGGGTCTGCACTAGTACTCTGCGGTGATAGGTGAGCGCTCTCTCCCCGCCCACCAGGCATCCCTAACTCCCACAGGTGCGTGAAGGATGTCACAGCCAAGAAGAGACAAAGCCAGAGTGACACATGACAATCTCATCAACCCCACTCCCCATAGTTTTTGTCCAAGGCAAGTGCATTAGAAATAAAATAGAGATTCAGTCAGACACTGAACAATTATTTTGCATACTTCCTATGGGCCAGGTAAGCCTGGGTGGGGGTGGGGGGAGACGGCAATAGCAATCAATGGAATGGGTAAGAAACCCATGTGGAGCTTTTACATAGTGGAAGGAAATACAAACCTTTTTTATTTTTATTTTTTTAAGTAGATTTTCAAGTGGTAGGTCAGAAAGGGGATTGTGTTCAGGAGAAAATAAAGTGAAGACGCTATAAACAACCACACGTGGAGTTGGGGTTGGAAATGGAGACAGGCTGGTCAGGGGCGTTCTCACAGAGAAGGTGGGTGTCCCAACACTGACCTGTGGACCTCTGTGGGACTAGTGAGAAGGAGCAGTGCGTGCAAAGATCCTGAGACAGGAGTGTGTTAGGTGTGTCCAGGAGGCAAGAGAAGGGTGGCTGGAATGAAGTGAGCTAGAGACCAAAGAGTGGGGATTTGGGGGTGTTTAGAGAGTGGGCAAAACCCTTTAGCTGTTATTCCCAGGAAGACAGGACAGCTGGGGGGAAGATTTGAGCGTATGAATGGATGTTCTGAAACCTAGGGTGACAATTGATGGAGCTGCTCAGGGCTTGGGCGGCTGCTGCAGGTAAGAGGTGAAGAGTTTGGAAAGTCTGTGGATCATGGAAGAGGTTGGCGGTGATGTGAAGAGCTCAGTTTTGCAAGGTTACATTTGGAATATCTCTTCAGCACCCAGAGATGTCAAGGAGAGAGAAGGTGGTCCAGGGTCTGCAGTTTAGGGAAGAGGACATGGCCATAGGTGTCAGGTTGGGAGTTGTTGGCATATGGTTGACATTTAAAGTAATGGCACCAGATGGCACCACTGACCAACTGGACAGTAGAGAAGGGAGGAGTAACCAGGATGGAGATGCAAGACTATCTGGTTATGAATGATGGTGTGGAGCTCCCTCTCTGGCCACCATCCTGGCACAAGTCAGTCTAGGTACACGTCACAACTTGCTGCTGGGTCCTCAAACTGTCATTTCACAATGGAGGTCAAAATCCATCATTTCCCTGCGTGAAATCCTCTCGCACCTTCCCATCGTTCTCAGAGGGAAAGCTGACTTCTGGCTCATGTTCACAGCTCTGCAGGGTCCACCTGTCCGTGCTCATGCCTGCTCCACCGCATGGCTGACCTCATCTGCTTTGCTTCCATTGGAGAATGTCACCACGTGACTCAGCATCTGGGACAGCACCTGTGTTTGCATTTGATGTTTCCTCTGCCAGGGGAGCTACCTCACAGATCCCCACAGGGCTCACACGGCACCTTTCTAAAACCTTTGCTGAAATGTCACCTTCTCAGGGAATCCTTCCCTGACTTCTCAATGCCTTGGAAGCTCACAACATATTCTTGAAATGGAATGGAAAGATATTGCATTCATGTGTTTTAACCAGGTGGATCCACTGAGAAATCTTGCATTTAGAAGACCTTTATGATGATTAAAATGTTTGATTTTCAAGCTTTTAGTTGTGCGATAGGAAAGTTTCTTAAGAATACATTTGAATTATTTTGGGCAAAATCGTGTAAAATTGCTCCCTTGGTATCTGAGAGGAGTTGTTCCAAGATGCCCCACAAATAGCAAATCTGCAGATTTTCAAATTCCTTATATAAAATTTAGTATTTGCATATAACCTGTGCATATCCTCTTCTGCTTTAAATCATCTCTAGATTACTTATAATACCTAGTACAACATAAATGCTGCGTAATAGTTGTTATATTGTCTATGAAATAATGACAAGAAAATAAACTTCTTCAGAACAGATAATTTTTCTTCTAAAGATTTATTTTCGGGAGGATACTGGGGATTGAACTCAGGGGCACTCGACCACTGAGCCACATCCCCAGCCCTACTTTGTATTTCATTTAGAGACAGGGTCTGACCGGGTTCCTTAGCACCTTGTTTTTGCTGAGGCTTCCTGAGCCCCTGGGATTATAGGCATGCACCACCATGTTCACCCTTTTCTAAAGATTTTTAATCCAAGATTGGTTGACTCCATGCATATGGAACTCATGGACATAGAGCCAACTGTAGCGGTGGAATCATATTAGGCATCTCTCTTCAAAAATGCTCTATAGGATGATTGATTTTCTAAAGCAGGTACTGTGCCTGTCATGTTTAAAATGTTACCATTATATTATAAGGATGGAGGAAGTATGCTTATTTTTGCAAAATATCTGCTCTGTGGCATGCTACTAAAAGCCTCCTGTCAAATGGAAAATGCTAATAATTTTAGAACAGTTGTTCTTTCCATAAAAGCAAAATGTAGAACTTGATATCAGTTCTACAACTTTCATTTCTTTGCTGCAAAATAACTAGTGAACCTCCTAGGGTAGCATTATTTCTATTCTACCTTAAAGTTCTTATTTTTTTATATCAAAAATAAAATATGCAAATGCTTGATATCTAGTTGCTCCTGCCTACTTTGGCTTCAATTTCTTTGCTGCAACAATATACACACTTTGCTGAGTGATGCAGCCAAGTATTTACCTTGATTCTGTGCCTATCATGTTAATAGACATCTTTGTGTAATTTTTAAATTTCAATTGATGTTGCCATACTGGGAATATTTATTCTCACATAGTTTCTCAAAAGACTGTGTTTTTATTTTGCTTCTTTTTTTTGGAGGGGGAGGGGTACTGGGGATTGAACTCAGGGGCACTTGATCACTGAACCACATCCCCAGCCCTATTTTGTATTTTATTTAGGGTCTCACTGAGTTGCTTAGGGCCTTGCTTTTGCTGAGGCTGGCTTTGAATTCACTATCCTCCTGCCTCAGCCTCCTGAGCTGCTGGTATTTTGCTTCTTTAAAGAGTTCATTTACTCTTTCTGGCACAACTCTCCTCTGTTAGCGAACGTGCGCGCGTGCGCACACACACACACACACACACAAGTGTATTTTTTGCAGTGAATCATATGTGCCAAATGTTTTCCACGAGTCCGGCTTTGGGTTGGAAGGCAGTGATGTGCTGATGAGGGAGGCCATCAGTCCCTGCAGAGAGACTGCAGAAGTCTGTACACAAGTAAGTGCTGAGAGAAGGTTTTATAAACCAGAATATCGGTTATTGAAAGAGAATCATTCTAGTAAATACCAGATGAGCTGAGATACGTATAAAACATTTGTACGTATACCCAACTGTCAAGCAATTCTCTCCCTTATTTTGGTTTCTTTGTACCTTCAGCATTTTGGTATTTTTTTTCCCTATACATTTTTCCTGTAGCATTTTAAGAAAGGAGTGAATTTGAGCTTGTCACAATACATTCTGGTGTGTTATTTTATATATTTCACAGTAGCAGGAAAATATTTTTTTCCCCCAGTGGTTCGTGGCTTTTGGTTTTTCCTTATCGATAACAAAAATCCAAAAAGAAGATTCTGGGCATTCTTTAGAAACCTAGGTTAGTTTAAATTTTGTGGCACTTCGGATTAAGTGTTGTGTGTTACTAAACCTTGTTGAAAGGCGTACAGGGCTTTGTATTCATGGTCTTGAACAGTGCACACCAAGAGGCATAAAATATGAGCAAGCTAGTAGTTTTATGTTTTCTAGCAAAATCACAATTTAAATGAGTAAAAAGACACAGGTGAATTAATTTATATATTTCAATGAGACATATGCTGTATTATCATTTCGACGGGTAATGGCTTCACGTGATCATTCACACGATCAAAACAGAAAATTCATGCCAAGATGAAAGTGTGCATTTTAATTGGTCTTCTTTAGTAACTAGATTTTGGTGGTGGAGGTGGGGGCTTGTCAGATCCGATTAGATCTTCATTGTTTTTCTGGGTGCTGTGGATAAAGAGGAGGAGCCATCTGCCAACTGTTACTGTTTGCTGTTACTGCCAACTGTGCTGACACTGAGTGTCTGTCCTCTGTCATCCATAGTTCTGTCATTGCTAAAAAATGTTCACACAGAGAATTTCCCATTTTAACCACTTTCAAGTGCACAGTCCAGTGGCATTAAGTATCTTCACAAAGTTGGGCAGCCATCACCATCATCCAGAATTCCTCATCCTCCGAAATGCAGACTCCATATTCAATAAGTAACAACTACCCTCCCCCTTCCCCTACTCCCAGGCCACCTCATTCTACTTTCTGTCTCTCTGAATTTGATCACTACCTCCTATATGTGGACTCATATAGTACATGTCTTATGGCGACTGGCTTCTGTCACTTGACATTGATTTTAGGATCCATTCATTGTGTAACTACATGTCAGAATTTCTTTCCAAGGCTGAATATGTATGTGCTGAATTTTATTCACCCATTCATGTGTCGATAGATATTTGGGCTGCGTCAACCTCCAGGCTATTGTGAACAATGCAGCTGTGTACATTGTTCACTAAGAGTCCCTATTTTCAGTAATGTTGGGTTATACCCAGAAGTGGAATTGCTAGAGCCTATTGTAATTATATGTTAAATTTTCCCACAGAGGTTGTGCCATTTTTGAGTTCCACCATCCATGCAAGAGGGTTTTGATTTCCCCATACTTTTGCTAACATTTGTGATTTTCTTTTTATTCTTAATAGTCATTCTGAGTGGGTATGAAGCATATTTCATTATGATTTTAATTTGCATTTCCTTAATGATTAATGGTGTTGAATATCTTTTCATGTGCTTGTTGGCCATTTATGTATCTTCTTTAGAAAAAGCCTATGCAAGTTATTTGAACCTGTTTTATTTGGTTTGTCTTTCTATGATTCATTTGCAAGTGCCTTTATATATTCTGGATACTAGATCCTTTTGAGATATATGATATTTTCTCCTGTAGATTCTCTTTTAACTTTTTTGTGGGGCGGGTGGCAGTTCTGGGGATTGAACTCGGGGGCACTCAACCACTGAGCCACATCCTCAACTCTATTTTCTATTTTATTTAGAGTCAGGGTCTCACTGAGTTGCTTAGCATCTTGCTTTTGCTGAGGCAGGTTTAGAACTCATGATCCTCCTGCCTCAGCCCCCTGAGCTGCTGGGATTACAAGTATGCACCACTGCATCTGGCTTATTTAACTTTTTTGATAATATTCTTTGTTGCACAAATGTTTTTACTTTGAAGAAGGTTGAATTTATCTACTCATATAGAATTGCAAGGGGTCTTGAATAGCTAAAACAATCTCAAAAAAGGACAAAGTTGGAGAACTTTTACTTCCAAATTTCAAAAACCTACTGCAAAGCTACAATTAGAAACAAAACCAAACAAACAAAAAGTATATTTTGGCATATATGTAGAAATGTAGACCAGTGGGACAGAATTAAGAATCTGAAAGCAAACCTTCTTATTTACAGTTGATTGATTTTTAGCAAGGGTCCTAGACCATTTAATGGGGAAAGAATTGTCTCTCGGAGAACAAATGAAAACCTGGGTTTCCACAGTTAAGAATGAAGTTATTCACACAAGAATAACTCAAGGTGGATCAGTGCCCTACATATAGAAACTAAAACCGTAAAACTCTTAGAAGAAACAGTTGTGAATCTTCACAACCTGGGATTTGGAAATGGATTCTTAACATGGTATTAAGAAATATCTTAAAATATCTTATTCAGGATGTTTTTTTAAAAAATTGTTTTTAGTCAGTTGCCCATTTTGTAAGGCTTGTATTTTGCTGACACTAGAAATCAACCTACCCAAGCACACACACAGGTAGCCCTGTGTTCCAATCTGCTGGCCGTGAAGGGGGCACCTGAGCTGGGTACAGTGTCCTCCCAGTCACCGTGACCAGGCTGTGTACCTCCTCACAGGTGCAGAGGCTGGTGCCCAGGGAGACTTTACTCTTTGGTATTCATTTCTCTCCAGGGATTAGCATGCTGCACTGGTATTGGTCCTTAACCAGAGCGACCATGATATTTATTATGTACATGATTTTCATTCCCCATACCCACATGGAAATAAAAGCAATAAAACAGAAATCATCCCAACATAATCAGGCTCAGGGCAGTCTTAAAAATATCTCTAAGAACAATTTCTGTGGTCCCTGGCCATCCAGGGACCTAATTTCATCCTAAATGAAATTGTTTCAAACAAACATCAGCGAATCTTAAGCTGTGAGCTTATTGGTCTCTTGGAAATGAAGCTCCTAAAAATCATTTATTCCACTTCTTCTATTCCAAGAAGTAACCTGTTTCTTTCCACTTGGTCATTCTTTCCAATATTATGCATCTTATAATGAGCACCTGAGATCCCCTGGCTATGTCCACCACTTCTGTACCTGGGGGTCAGGGGATGGGCTGTCTCCAAATATCATAAAACAAGATTCCTGAGAGAGGATTTTGCATTTCTGGAGAAAGATGAACCATAGGTGTTGGCTTTTACTATTACATATCTTTTACTATCAGAAAGAGATCTCCCACTATCAGACAAATCTTTCATGTTTAGGTTCAGCTAAGAAAGTAGATGAAACAAACTTTTATTTAAACTGAGCTTCTAAAAATATACAAAAGTATATGCCTTACCTAGAGAAGTATATCTTACTAGAGAATTTAAACCCTGTTGAAAATTATTTCTTAATTTCTTTGAAAGATATCCTGCTTCGTGTTGTAATATCAGAAATAGTCCTTTCTTTGACTTAACTGACTCATTCACTTTGTATTATTAATAGTTTAAATGAGCTTTCAAACTATTAAATAGTTTAGCTAGTTTAACTCTACCTGTGGAATTTGTTTCAAGTTAATAATGATTCAGTGTTATGATCTGGAGAAAGTATTATGGGCAACCAGGGTAATAGCTGATCAGGGATTATCTATATACCCATGAAAACATGCACCTCTGAGCTCAGGATACAGAGGGGTGTTTGGGGCAGGAAAGTACACCAAATTTTCAGGCATTTCCAAATGTTTACTTTTAAAGGGGTGAATTCTTCTGCTGTTTAATTTTTCTCTGCTTTCAACTATAGTCATCGTTGATATCTACGGGGTTCCAGGAAACACAACCTCCCAACACCAGCAGAACAAATCTTAAAGATGCTCAAGTCTGGGATAAGGAATAGTTTTGCTTAGAACTTAAACTTCTTTAAATAATCACTAGACTTCTTACAATGCCTCATATAATATGAACATTATAAAGCATCATTTAGGGAATACTGACAAGAAATGTCTTTACGTGTTCAATATCGACAGCATTTCTTTTTCCGAATAATTTTGATTGTGGTTGGTTTAATCTGTGGGTGTGGAATGCACAGATACAGACGAATGACTATATCTGCTTTTTCTTAAACAAGTCTAATGCTGGGTATAATACAGAGAAAGACTGTGGGTGTGTTTCACCTGAGGTCTTGCTTGTATTTTATTCACATGGACCTAAGTTTCTTCCAAAGGACGTTTGAGTGAGAACCTTTTGTGACCCAGAAAATCAAGATCTATTTTCCCTAGGATCTGAATCCTTAATGTCCAGGATAGTCCCTCACCTGATTTTCATTATTAAAAATTTCTGAATTCTTTATTGACATGCTTTTTTATATCAGTTGATAGTGGGGATGGGTAGAGTATTTCCTTTCCTTGTTCCTCTCCCTGTCTGCGTACGCTTTTTAGAGGTGTAAGGGATTGCAGAGACAGTTCAGTCCAACCAAGTGTTAAGAAGAGAGAAATGAATCTGTGCATCTAAAGTTGTCCAGACAGCTTTCCTATGAAGGGGATGGCTGTGGTCAGCAGACCGGTGCGTCTAAGAGAATTGATTGTAACACCTCCGTAGCTATGACGGTGTTTCCCTAGGTCCAGATGAAAACCAGAGACCAACAGGCATTTGGGGAAACCAACAATGTGATGGAGAAGAATCCAAATGGACAAACAGAGCCAGAGAGATCTTAGAGACGGGAGGAGAACAGGAGCGACCAATTTCAGTGAGCATTCTCATTCAAATTCAGTGTGGTGTCACAGTTCCTAAGATAAGAAAGTGCTTCTATAAAAAAGCAAAAAAAAAAAAAAAAAAAAAAAAAAAAAAAAACCAGCACAAGAAAGGTTACTGGAAATATAAGGGAGAAGCTTCTAGAGGACTCAAGAATAGAAACCACCAACCTATCCTCTAACAGAAGCTATAGAAAGAAAAGAAACAGGGGTGTGTCGTGCTGAGAGATAGAAGAAGACCTCCCTGAGATGCAGACGAAAACCAGGTTTTTGGCCCTTTCTCCCCACTCCCCTCAAAACAAAGTTCAAAAGCAATTCTAGATACATCATGATTACATGTCATGACTTCAAGGTGAGATGAGTGAGGATCCTAACTCTTTTGAAAAGAGAAGGAAAAAAAAATTCCATAATTTCTTGCAAAGGAAAGAGAATCATACTGACTCTGGATTTCATTATCAAAACGCTGGATGCTAAAGTCAAAAATAAAATAACCCTTAAAATCTGAAGAAGAAAGAATTTGAATTCAGTTTGGCTGTATTTCTGAATTTTATCAATCCAGTGAGAGGGCCTACACTCATATATTTTAATAACATCTGTATTAGCTCATTATTCATTACAATAGTGTAATGCCTGAGGCAGACTACTTTATCAAGAAAAAAAGAAGTTTATTTCGGCTCATGGTTCTTGAGGAGCATGGTCGAGGGGGGCTGTATCTGGTCAGTGTCCTAAGGTGGCACAGGGCAGAACATGGCAAGAGACAGGGAGCGGGTGATCGGGTGTGTGTTCAAGTCTGCTCCTGGGGTTCCACCTTAATGATTTTATCTAATACTAACCAATTTCTTAAAAATAGAAAAAAAACAACACTGGAATCAGATTAGGTTTCTACTCTCTTAATGACTCCGATTAGGGTTTGAATTTCAGTATGTGAAGCCTTGAGGGACACTGAAATCATACTCAAATCATAGAACGTCTACAATAATCTGTCAGTAATGTTTATACCGAAACATTCAATGGATTCAAGGAAGCAGGCAAATTGAGATTTTCAAAGTTGCCAACAGAGAGTTATTTAGGGAAAAGATGATCCATAAAAAGTGTAAAATAAAGTGTTACAGACAGAAAATTGCCCTTCAATTATAAAAGCTTGATGGAAGAAGTTGACCTTTTCTCTCCTGAGGGCTCCAATCTGCTGTCCACTTTGGTAGTGGAAAATATTTTCTAACATTCTATGAATGCTACTGTCGACAGGATTCAGAAACAACCTGCAGACAAAGCACAGGAGGCTGATTTTATACTTTGGAACAGCTGGGCACAGTGGCACACACCTGTACTCCCAGTCACTCAGGGAGGCTGAGGCAGGAGGACTGCACTTTCAAAAGGCAGCCTCAGCAATTCAAGGAGGCCCTAAGCAGCTTAGCCAGACCCTGTCTCAAAATGAAAAATAAAAATGGGTTGGGGGATGCGGTTCAGTGGTTAAGTGATCCTGGATTCGATCCCTAGTACCATAAATAAATATGAAATTTAGAATAAATTGCAGTATTGTCTCTCAAAACTTAATTATTGGTGTATACTTTAAAATATAGCATAACTACCAAAACATCAGATAATGGGCTACAAAATAGTTTGGGTGTATCTCCTAGAACTCATGTGGTAGAGGTTTGATCCCTAAGGTCGTATGTTAATGGTATGTGGAGGTGACATTGGGAGGTGGTTAGGGTTAGATTAGGTCAGGAGGATGAGGCCCCCATGATACCATTGGTGGCTTTATAAGGAGAAGAGAGCCTAAGCCAGCACACTTACTGTGTGGCTACATGATGCTCTGAGCTCCCTCAGGGTGATGCAGAACCCTCACCAGCATGAAGGCCCTCCCCAGATACAGCCCCTTGGATCTCCAAGCTGAGTTAACTAACTTTCTCTTTCTTTCTTTCTCTCTCTCTCTCTCTTCTTTTTTCTTTCTTTCTTTTTTTTTGTATTAGGGATTGAACTCATGGTTGCTTAACCACTGAGCCATATCCCCAGCCTTTTTTTTTTTTTTTTATATTTTACTTAGAGTCAGGGTCTTGCTGAGTTGCTTAGGGCCTCACTAGTTTGCTGAGGCTGGCTTTAAACTCTAAATCCTCCTACCTCAGCCTCCCAAACCACTGGGATTATAGGCATGCACCATCATGCCTGGCTAACTTTAAAAAAATTTTTTTAAAAATTTTATTGGCTTTTTAAAATTATTCATGGCAGTAGAATCTATTTTTATATAAGCATACTATCATGGAATATATCTTATTTTAACTAGGACCCCTGTCTTGTGGATGTACACAATTGGTAAGATTCACTTTGGTATATTTATATGTGTACATAGAAAAGTTGTGTCAGATTTATTCTACTGACCCCAGTTAACTTTTATTCTTTATAAATTATCCTGTCTCTGATATTCATTTATAGCCACTGAAAACAGAATAAGACATGAGAGAATGTAATTTGTTAATTTCATAAATATGGTCTCAAATCATTAAGTCAGGACATTAAGATCTATTCAAGTCATGAGGGCATGATTTAAAATTATAAGGTCAGATGCCAGAAAAGGAGAATGGTTTTCAATCTTTTTAACAGTGGTTGTTTCTGAGAAGACAGAGTGGGGTCGTCTAAAGAAAGGGCCTGGGTTTCGACAAAAGAACATTTTATACTTTCCTTACATATTGTTAGTCAAGTGCACGCACTGTTATTTCTTGCTTGTTTTGAAGTTTACCATTTGTCGGTGGTTATTAAACATAGATCACTGCAGCTTTCTCCTGCCCTACTGGTAAGCTCAGTGGTCTGGGTGGGTCTGGGAAGGTTTAAACTGAGCATCCTGGGCTGCTGCCGCCACACTCTCCTTCCTGCTGTCTTTGAGGACAGGCCTGCCACGCACACCCTGGACCCCAGTGACCTGCTACCTTCCGGATGTGCTTCATGATCACCCACCACCAACTCTATATAGAACTTTCCTGCTCCTCTGGTCTCTACCTGACCCTTCACCAATTAATTGTCCTTCCCCCTTTCCTTAATCTCCAGGTCTCAAAAAAGAGAAATCTACATTTCTTACTTAGTTTCTAGCAATCTCTTCAATTTTCGACATTGCCACATCCTGAGCAACAGGATTTACCTTTTCACGACCCCACTGTATCATTTATAGGAAACCTTGCTCATCTTCCTTTATCTCCTGTGTTTCCAACCCAAAACTTTGCTTCCTATTTCTTTCATTTTTGATCCCTGACCTCATTTTCCTCAAATTGTGGGAGACGGAGAACAAATCCTATTGGACTCCCCAGTTTTTTTTATGATTTTTTTCTTTCAAATTTTGAGATTTTGTTTCTGTGATCATTTTAAATGAATCACATCATTCACAATCATCAAGGTAATGACCTTATATAACAGCCCAGTAGTGGCATCTGTTTACCTCTCACCTGCGTGGAGGTGCTCAGCACATCTAGTGCCCAGAAGGTCAGGTTCAATCAGGTTGTTGAGGCGGTGTCTTTTACATTGCCCTTGGGTATTTGTGGAGGTTTTCATTCAGCGTTATTATTTCTCATAGCATGGATGTGATGGAGCCGATGCTTTCTATTGTGAGTATCTGGGATGTTCCCAATATCTGGCTATTAGGAATAAAGCTAAGCCTCTTACTTTTAATATGTTATTTTTTCACACAGAGATCCATGACCTGTTATTACATGCAATCAACTCTAGCTTCTCTTTTAAATTAACAGCTTTATGGCAATATAACTCTCCCAATTAAAATGTACACCTCAGTAGTTTTTAGCATATTCATACAGTTTTGACATTATTGCCACAATTAATGTTGAGACATCTTCACTGCCAAAGAAACCCTGTACCCACTAATGATCACTTTCCATTTCTCCCCAATGCCTGTCTACTATATGTCTAGGCAGCCACAAATATACCTCTATTTTCTGTGTTAGCCAGCTTTCTGTCACTATAACAAAAATACCTGAGATACTTCACTTATCATGAGAAAAGGTTTATTTTGACTCACAGTTTTAGAGGTTTTCAGTCCAGGATTGACCCCTTTGCTTTGGGCCTTTGGTGGCATCTCATGGCAGGAGCAGCAAAATTTCAGCTCATGGCTGTGGAGTGAAAGAAAAAAAGAAAGAGACCAGGGTCTCCTTTGAGGAAGCACTCCCAATGACCCAAAGATCTCCCATCAGGTTCTACCGCCTCCCAATGGCACCCCTCTGGGAAATAAGCCTCTCCAACATGGATCTTTGGAGAATACTTAGATTTAAGGCACAGCAGACTCTATAAATTTACAATTGTGCATATTTCATATAAGAGGGTTCAAATATGTGTGAGTGTTTTGGTTAACATTTCTTTCATTTGCACTAATGTTTTCAAGGTTTATTCACATTGTAGCCTGAATCAGTACTTCATTCCTTTTTTATTTGGAGTAATATTTCCTTGTTATATTGCATTTCACTTATCCACCAAGTTGATGGATATTTGTATTGTTTCTACTTTTTGGCTACTGTGAATAACATTGCTGTGAGCATTCATGTATAAGTTCTTGCATAACCATATGTTTTCATTTCTTATGGGTATGTATCTAGGAGGGGGATTTCTGAGTCACATGATAATTTTATGTTGACCTTTTTAAGGTACTGATAGAATGTCTTCCAAAGAACCATGACCATTTGCATCTTGACTAGCAATGCCCCAGGGTTCCAGTTTCTCCACATCCCTACTAACATTTGATGGTGTCTGTTTTTGTTATTGTATATTGCAGCCATTTGAGTGGGTATGAGGTCGTATTTTGATAAGCTTTAAATTTGTTTATCTTGCATTTTCCTAATGACTAGTGATGTTGAGAATGTTGCCATATGCCTTCATATATTTTTTTTCTGAAGAAATGACTATTCAACTCTTTTCCCCCACTTCTTTATTGGGTTCCTTGGTTGTTGAATTACAGAAATTGTACTGAAATTAATCCCATTTCAGATACATGATTTAAAAAACGTTCTCCCATCCTCTGGATAGTGTCATTTAATTCTGCCAAAGTCAAATTTGCCCGGTTTTAATCTTATTGCTCACCAATGTAGTGTCACATCTATAAAATACTTTTTAAAAAAGACAGTATGAGAGTTGTTATCATAGTATGATATTTAGCGTTCACAGTTATGGGCTTGATTCAGTACCACCGGAAAAGTTACTTCATCCTTTTCCCATTTCCTCATGTTTGTAAAGGAGCATTCGTGTGTCTATCTGTAGGACTGTTGTTAGTGTTAAAAGATACGTGCAAGGCACAGTGAACCATTATTCCTGGAACATAGTGTGTGCTCAATAAAAATCACTATTGTTAATACTATTATATTTGGAAAGTTCACTTGGGAAGCGTGTAAGAAGCTGATTAGTTTTATGGGGCAGAAATATTAATGGTAGTTTAAGTTTAGCACAAAGAAGAAAAAAACATTATTTAATCCAACATCATGAAGGTTTATGCCTATGTTTTCTTCCGAGAGTTTTTTAGCTTAGGTATTTGATCCGTTTGGTGTCACTTCGTTATATGGTGTGAGGGAGGGCTCCATCGTCATTCTTCTGCGTGCGGACATCCAGCACATTTGTTGAAAGGGCTATTCTTTCTCCATTGAGTTTCCTTGGGAGCTTTATCAAAATCAATTGATTATTTCTGGACTCTGGATTCTATTCTAGGCCTCTCTATATCAATACTGTGCCAGTACCACGCTGTGTTGACTATTTTAGCCTTGTAGTGAATTCAAAGCACAAATTCTCTAGCATTTTTCTTTCATTTGTCTCCAACACAAAACTTTTGGTTTTGTTGATTTTTTCTCTATTCTTTATTAATTCTGACTGTAACCTAAGTGTTCCTTGGATTTGGTTTGCTCTTTCCTCCTTACAGTTTTAAGGTGGTGTGTCAGGATTCTGACTTGAGGTCTGTGTTCTTTCTCCATAAGATGCTGGTAGCTACAATTCCCCTCTGGATGGTGTTCCTACCTCCTGCTCCCTTGACTTCTTGTCGCCTTCTTGCTCATTTTCCTCCCTTTCCATCTTCCTGCTCCTTGGTGACCCTTCTCTGCTTGATCCTTCCTGAAAGAAGCCAGACAACCCGTGGCTGGGGCTTGTGCTGAGTGCCTAGTGGTACCGTCTCGCACACCCTCCCTCCACAGCAGCCCCTGTGAAGAAGGGGGGCTTATCACCTCCACTTTATCACTCATGCACCTCAAATGCAGAAAGTTTAAGTAACTCGTCGAGTTCTTTTAATAGTATAAATCAGATTTGGCATTTGCTCCTCTCCTTCCACTCTCTCCCTGGGGGAGTTCTGTAGGATTTAGTGCTATTTTTGTATGGATGACATCCCTGTATCTATCATTAGCTTGTAGATCTCTGCTGAGCTTCTAAACGAAAGCCCCGTCACCTACCAGATGTCTCCCCACCTGCCCTGCAGGCCGGACCCCTCTGTATCTCCTTCCTGGCCACTACCTTGTCTCCAAACCTCCTTCCCGTGTCTGCCCTTTGGGTAATAACGCTGGCTCCTTCAGACTGACTCCCAGATGCCAGTTTACACCAACTTCCTGCCCTGGGATGAATGTTAGTGTTATTTCCTGTATTTGTTCCTTTCCATAAAATCCTTTCTTCTGACGGACATGCTTCTCATTCCCCAGCCATCTGGTGAGTTGCCTCCTGGGCTCCAGGCAGAATTCGATGCCCCACTAAATTCTTCTTGAGTCCTTGTTTGTAATTTCATGATAGCATCCTCCACATGGGGTGTAATGTTTCCATTCTTGAGGTTTTCTGCTATCTACTGCTAGAAGGTGAGCATTGAGGTTGCATAGTGTGTAGAGGTATTGCATAAAGCTTGTGAAATAAATGAATAGTTCTAAGGTGAGGGAATATTATTTACAGCTGGAATAAGACTTGTTTGAGAGAGAGGTCATTGCAGAGTTATTGCCCCAGATCTCCCTCACAAATGCACATTAAACATTAGTCCCACCAGGGACATTATTCCTGATATCCCAGGTCTGATCAGGTGGTTCCTTTAGATCTCTCTTTTGCAGAACTAGTAGTGAGATATATATATATCTATATATCTCACTCAGGATTGTGGTGCTCGGGATTGAACCCAGGGCTTTATGCATGCAAGGCAAGCACTCTACCAACTGAGCTATACCCCCAGCCTGTGATGTACATTTTTAAATATTTGTGAAGTTATATTTTTTATTCCGTCTGCTCCACTTGATTCTGAACTCTATGAGTAGACACTGCGTAGGTCTCACTTCTGCACAGTTGTCTCCTGTTCCTTCATCCAGA
The DNA here is from genome assembly GCF_001458135.2 of Marmota marmota marmota. Taxonomy (NCBI): domain Eukaryota; kingdom Metazoa; phylum Chordata; class Mammalia; order Rodentia; family Sciuridae; genus Marmota; species Marmota marmota. The sequence continues at coordinate 1,458,622 of NW_025999926.1, forward strand.
GCCTGGCCTGTAGCCAAAGCTCAATTGATATTTATCTGGACAAATGAAAAACAGTCACCATGATTCTTTTTATGTTTGGTAGTTGCTATCTCTATTTTGGTTGCTAGTTTTATTATGGAGATGCCTTAGCACCAAAGAGAAATGCTCACATATTCAGCAAACTCATAAAAAAAGCAAATCCCGTGGACCTAGAGATCTTTGGGTGATATTGGGATTTGGGGCTTGTTAGGACGGGTTTTCTTCCAGCTAGATTCTTGGACTCAGTTCTGGAGTTAAATAACCATAATACTAAACAAGTCTGAGTGAGAAAACCAGATTCCAAGCCTCACTTAGAGAATGCAGAGAGGACCTTCCAATCAGATTCCAAATGCCACTACTTTTTTTTAGATTTAACTTATATGACAATTTATTTAATTTGTCCCAACCCTACACTCTTGGGTTGATCTTGATTATTTCATGAGCATTGAATACATCAAACTCTTCAGCAGGCTCTCTTTTAGTCTTTTCTTGTTAAAGAACTTCCTGACATTTTTCTATTTCTTCTTTTATCATAGATGCTTCTGCAGTTTCTTTGTAGTTCTAGGATTCCAAAGTATGCACAAGAACAACTGAGGATTTGATGGAGCTAATTTGTAGGCAGATGTGCGTGTTGAAAGCAGAAGACGGGAGGTTGCAGTCTGGACTTTGATCTGACATTCTGTCTGCCAGGAGATTATATATATATTCATTGCCTAAACCCATTTCCTCCCATTGTTAATTATGTTTAATAATTTTTACTGGACTCTGAAAATGATTTTGCTCAGCAATGCTTATTATTATTCCATAATTACTCTAGGAATAGAAAGGGGAAAATGAGTACAATGCTTGTCTGCAGAAATGAATGGATTCCAGGATTCGAATCAGATTTACCTCTCGGTCTTAGTTTAAAAAATGTGAAGATTGCTTATTTCTCTGTTTTCTGCATGTTATGTCCTTCCTTGCCAAAGAGGAGACAGGATAAAAGATATTTGATGGTTTATAAATGAAAAAAACACATGCACAATTCCCATGGACCAGGGTTCAGGTTTGTAATGGAGGGAACTTCCATTCTACTTAGTTTTAATGACTGCTAATAATTTTAATGACAGCGAGCCTGGTGATATTCCATTCCTTGTGATTCTTAAAAATAAAACACATCATTTTAGGTTTGATGAATAAAACGACTATCCAAGCTTCTTGGTTAATTTTTAAGTCTCTCTACATGGTGGTGATAATCTATGCTTGAGTAATGTCCAGGACACCATGACCAGCCCTTTCTACAGACAGCCTGTGGCTGGCCTGGCATCCATAGTACCTTGGTTGGTGGCCCAGTCTTGTTCCTCACTGGCTGAATAACACTGTAGTCCTGAGCCCTTCTGTGTTTCCAGTTTCAACATTGAACATCAGAAATAGTGACACCAGCTTCTTCGAGGTGGTGGGATTTCATGAGTTAACATGAACTCTCAATAAATATTAAAAGCTTCCTCATTCCTCCCTCCCAGTATTAAAAAAAAAAAAATCACACATGCTCTGTGTGTGTGTGTGTGTGCGTGTGTGTGTGTCTTCAGGGCATTGGTGAATTTCTCATCTCCCCCACTGCCTATTCTTGATTCTGTCCCTCTTGGGCTGACTCTGCATCTCCTTTTTTTTTTTTTTTTTTTTAATTTCTTACATATATGACAATAGTGGAGTGCATCACAATCATAATTATCCATTCACAATGCCATTTTTCGTAACTCTGTATATAAAGTATGTTCACTCCAAATTATGCCATTATACATGAGCTCTTTATTATTATCATCATTATTATTATTATTGTTTTGCATTACAATTCTTAATACACCTTTATACCACAATTCACCATATCTCTGATTGTACATGAGGTATGTTGACACCAAACTCACATCTTCATGCATGTATCTTGTATAATGATGAGGGTCTCCTTCCACCATTCATGCTATTCCCCTTCTCCCTTCCTTTCCCTCCCACCCCTGTTCCCTATCTTGAAGACTCTGCATCTTCTCCCTGAGCAGAGGGTCTGTGTGTGATGAAAGTTGCTCAGAGTCGAGATCCAAGAAGGAGAAAGAGACTGGTTCCAGTTAGCTCCTGCGCAGATGAGCTGCCCTGTGGGAAGCTGAGGACTGGCCAGATTTATCGAATCTAGAATCGTGGATGTTTCTGAATGAAATCTCTTCTTAGGCTGGGAGAGTGAAAGCAGAGTCAGAAAGAAAGCAAAGGCACACTGTTCAAAGTTGGTTTTTTATAAATTAACTCTCTCCCACACCTGGTTCCTTTGCTAGGTGTCTCCGGGTGGACGGTCGGAGCCCCCCAGCAACATGCCTGAGCAGAGCAATGACTACCGGGTGGCCGTGTTTGGGGCAGGGGGCGTTGGCAAGAGCTCCCTCGTCCTGCGGTTTGTGAAGGGCACCTTCCGGGAGAGCTACATCCCGACGGTGGAAGACACCTACCGGCAGGTGATCAGCTGCGACAAGAGCATATGTACCCTGCAGATCACCGACACCACCGGGAGCCACCAGTTCCCGGCCATGCAGCGCCTGTCCATCTCCAAAGGGCACGCCTTCATCCTGGTGTACTCCATCACCAGCCGCCAGTCCCTGGAGGAGCTCAAACCCATCTACGAGCAGATCTGCGAGATCAAAGGGGACGTGGAGAGCATTCCCATCATGCTGGTGGGCAACAAGTGTGACGAGAGCCCCAGCCGCGAGGTGCCGAGCAGCGAGGCGGAGGCCCTGGCGCGCTCCT
>NW_025999926.1:1461426-1476965 GCF_001458135.2 Marmota marmota marmota
ACCCCACGTGAACCGTCGTCCGGGCAGCATGTCCGATGCCCACGTGTTGAACATGGCACCTAACCGAGGCCCGCCCTAGCGTCCTGAAGAAGGCATCCCACACCCCCACCAATAATGATGACAAGCCACCCTTCTGTGGAGTTGCCAGGCGGTGACCAGGAAAGCCAGCACGCTCAGCATCCCAGGGAACTGAGGGAGGTGACAGTCATTTCTGAGGGCGGCTTCTGCCATGAGGAGGTAGGAAGACCCATGCCCTTCAAAGCAGGAGAAGCTGGGAGGGCTGAATGTCATCTACCTGCACGAGAGAGAGCCAGAGCTACTGGCACCAACTCCAAACCAGCCATTTCTCTCTGCTCAGAAGTCAGTTACATCTTTGGGGGGAGGAGGGAACCATCAGGCAGAGTTCGTGGGAAAACCAGTTGGTCCAAAGTGAACCACGGTGGCTCCCTTCCATAGATTTTTAACTGTATTAAAGATAAAGTAAGACAGCCTTCCTCAAAGAATGTGCATTCTCAGTTAATTCCCACCCGACCCTACCCTAAAGGGATGTATTCACCTCCTACAGACCTAGTGAGCAAGTGTCATGTTAACTTACTACTTACTATTTATTTTCACATACAAGGATGAGTTCACTAATAGCACACTGCTGTGTCAGAAGTTCTTCGATTTTTGAGTAAAGGTATTGTGACATTATTATTCAAACATCGCAATAATGTTCCTGTGTTATACTTTGAGGGTTTTAGAATGTGAAGTTTCTTTCCTTTCGCCCGTGAGGGCTATAACTTCTACCCCTCAGATTTTAAATTCAAGCAAATAAAGTAGCTATTTTTAGAATAAAAAAATTCCCCCTCCCCTCCAAGATTTTTGTTTTCCTCTTTAATAACTTGATCTGTACCCAGCTGGGTAACAGCCAACAAAGGCCATCCAGTGACCAGAAGCACATCATTTTTCTAACTGACGTGAACATGTATATGCTACACTTTGCACCTTCATAAAATATTTTGCAACAGAAGTTGTTCACTGTGTTTTTGATGACCTATCCAAATCAGGACTGTATTCCTGGACAATGCATTTAATCAATAGCAAACTCTTGCATGTTCTATTACACACATCCTTAAAGAGCTGTTCAATGCAGTGTCCACCCTAGAAACCATGGTCCTCTTCTCTTAATGATTGTGTGTGCATCCTTAATACTTCAAACCAAATTCCAGCCACCTCCCTGCAGGAGGCATGGGAAGTGATGGTGTCTGTAGACAGGCTGGCTGTTCTGTCCTGGGCAGAGCCTGCTCAGCTTAACCATTCTGCCATGGTGGTTGGGCTCTGCTTCTTGAGAAATTCCCACAAAGCCTGAGTTTTCCTGTTTTAGTCAGCAGAATGCATGCCTGCCCCAACTGGTGGATCATCCTCTTGGCCATCTGGGCAGGCAGCAGTACCACGCTTCTTGCAGACAGGGTCTTCTGGATGTTTCGCATCAGTGCCAACCCCAGGCAGGGCTTCCCAGCTGGAGATGTTACACCAACTGCCTTCTGCACCTGCTATTTTGATGACCCTTCCTATGCAGGGTTTCCTGTCACAGCCACATAGACACCTTCATCCTCCAAAGCATACTTGTGCTCTCAGTATTTCCTAGTTTCCTTTAGTCCTTTCTTATTCAATTCCCTTATCTGGTCTTATCCCGGGGCTCTACCAGTGACTCTCCCTGGTGATGTATTTAGTGTGTAGGAGGTGCCTTCGAGAACCTCTTGGCTTCAAGGTCTTACCATCTCTTTGGGATTCTAGAAAAAAATTCCCTTGTCTTTACCTGGGGAAATGATCATGCCGAGAAAGGGAGCCAGCAGGGAGCTCAGATAATTGGGGCATTTCTAGGCCCTCTTTAAATTCTTCATACAGGTACCTTCCAAAGGCCATTCCATGGTATTCCATAACATTCCCAATGAGATCTCGTTGTTGGATATTCTGGAACATGTTTTTCAACATGTCCCTACATAGTTTTTCCTATTCTCAGAGATTATTAGTTTGTCACTCGAATGTGAAGGAAATGGAAGAAGTTACAGAACTTTATGGCGAACGGGGATTGTCCAGAGTTGGGTGTGTTCTTTCTAACAGTAAACTATGATCTTTGCCACCAGCTGTCATGTTAATAAGGCGTTTATTGTGAATGCTTCCTGCCAAGTGTCCCATTTCCAATTCCCACCCAAAATGAGTCAGGATTTCTTTCCTTGGAAGCCAATTTCTCCATGTTTGAGTGCTTGGGGCTTCATCAATTTGAGGAGCTTATAATTCTTGACAATCTGAGCTCACTCAGGATACACTCCATTCCTTTGTTCTTTGCCTGAGGGTTTATAGGGTAGGAAGAAAGGAAGCCTTCATCCTGGGGCTCCATTCTGCCATCATTTTTTGTGAACCCAACTGAGGATGGTTATATCATCCTCGTCTTTCAGGAGCTCCCCAACTGACTTGGGACTTGAGGGGTTAGTAGCACTAAGCAGGTGGATTTCAACATGTGCTTGTTCCCATCCTCAAATATGGAGTGGTGATTCCTGAGAATATGTCCTACACTGCACGTGGGTACAGATGTTTTTTAACCCAGTCCTAGAAAGTTATAAAACTCAAAATATTGCTTTGAAGATGGCACTGTGGGATTACGCATGGGGCTCCATGAGTTCCCTTCTGTCCCCACTGGTCCCCTCTCCATCCAGTGACAAGCCATTGGCATGCATACAATGCAGCAAGACCAACACAAGAGCAATATTGAATTGTTCACTCTATCTAAAATTATATATATTATATAGTTTATCTTCCTGCGTTTTTGAAATATTAAAGTAGTAAACTGTATATATCTGTAAGCTAGTATATTTGTTTCACTGTTTGTAATATTTAAGAAAGGCTCATTCTTTGTAGAACAAAAGATGTACTCAATATTTTAAAAAATTGCTCTGTGATACTTTTTTTCTCCCCCAAATTTGTAATGTGTTGCACCTACATAAGCTCTCTGGAAATATCCATAACGAATGGGACACGTGTAAATCCCTGAAGATATCTTGGAATTCAGTAGCCCACAGATCGTCTGTAGACAAAGTATTTGCAGAGCATGACTTTTATATGTGTGGGATATCAATATGTATATTTATATTAAGGTGTATCTATTGTTACAATTCCATTCTCTTATATTTTATTTACTCTGCAGGTCTAAAAATCACCCTTGCATACAAGTTTCTAGTTGCAGTGATGTTCTGAAAATCATGGAACATATTACAATAAAGTTTCAGATAATGACACCCTGGCTGGGAGGTGCTGATGTCTCTTGTCCGTAAGTGTGTGGTGGATGTGTGATGGTCTTCACTGGCTGCAGATGTGTATGCTGGCCAGCTTATGATGGGATGTCTTGGGAGACCTTGGGAATGGGGAAGTCCTGCTGATCCCTGTCACTGGGTGGAAATGAAGTTGATGTTTCACACAGGGACAAGTGAAAGGGAAAGGGTAGAGGGGCCCACTTGGCTCAAAATAGGAGGGGAGAAAAAAACTATTCTTTCAACTCTGCACCCTTCCCCACTCCAGGCTATGAAATGAGTTTGTGATAGAAAACCTACGTACCTTCTGCAAGGTGGGTGAGACTCAATCAAGAGGAGCTTAATGATCATAAAGCGTTTGAAGGTGTCGTGTCACATAGTGAGCTTTCAGTGGTGACAAATGAAACCAGCAGCCCACAGGACTCTACCTGGAAAGTTCACTGCAGTGTGAAAATCAATCTATGCAAGTAAAGAAACCACCAGCAACTTCCCATTTCTTGAAGCCTCTCTGTCCTGTTTTCTGCCAGCCACTCCCTACTCCAGTCTCTGTCTCCTTTCAATTCTTATCCCCCATCAGTGTCGCTACATTATTCAGAGTTTCCCGTTTATGCAGATAATTACAATTAGCAGGTCCCATTAGGCCCCATTAAAGGACATTCTGGTACTTATTAAACTTTAATGTGCAAATGAAGCACTCAGGGCTGGGATTCAGAAACCTCTGAGACAGGTGGGGTGGGACCTGGGATTCTGCATTTCTGGCAGGCTCTACTAGAGGCCCACAGACTGCTCCTTTTCCTTTTTTTCCTTTTCCCAAATGAGAAAATTTTTTCCCTGTTCTTATTGGTGTATTATCATCATGTTGAACATGATGGTGAAATTTGTTGTTACATATTCGCACACACACTCCATACAACAAAAGAATTTGGCCAATATCATTTCTCTTTCTCTTCCCTTCCCTTCTCCCTTTCTTTCCTCTGCTGATCTTTGAATTTTTAGGGAGATCGCCCCCTGCCACACATGCACGCATCTTTCTTTTTATTTTTTTTCATTGATTTAAAAAAAATAAACCACAGTGGAATGCATTACAATTCTTATTACATGTGTACAGCACAATTTTTCATATCTCTGCTTGTATATAAAGTATGTTGATACCAATCCGTGTCTCCATACATGTACTTTGGATGATGATGTCCATCACATTCCACCATCCTTGCTAACCCCCTGCCCCTTCCCTTCCCCTCCTACCCCTTTACCCCATCTAGAATTCATCTATTCCTCCCATGCTCCCCCTCCCTACCCCACTATGAGTCAGCCTCCTTATATCAGAGAAAACATTCAGCATTTGTTTTTTGGGGGGATTGGCTGACTTCACTTAGCATTATCTTCTCCAGTGCCATCCATTTACCTGTAAATAACATGATTTTATTCTCTTTTATTGCTGAGTAAAATCTGGTTGTGTATATATGCCACATTTTTTTTTATCCATTCATCCACTGAAGGGCATCTAGGTTGGCTCCACAGTTTAGCTATTGTGAATTGTGCTGCTATAACCATTGATGTGGCTGTGTCCCTGTAGTATGCTGTTTTTAAGTCCTCTGGGTATAGACCACAGAGAGGGACAGCTGGGTCAAATGGTGGTTCCATTCCCAGATTTCCAAGGATTCCTCCCTAGCTTCCACATGAGAGAGACAATGTAAACCCCTTGACCTTCTGGTTTGGCTTATTTCACTTTATCTTCTCAAGTTCATCTATTTCCCTGCAAATGATATAATTTTATTTTTCTTTATGGCTGAATAAAACTCCATGGTGTATCTTACCACCTTTTCTTCAACCATACATCTGTTGATGGACCCCTAGGCTGGTCCTATAGTTCAGCTATTGGGAATTGTGTTACTCTAAACAGGGGTATGCTTGGATTGCTTTAGTGTGATGCCTTTAAACTCTTTAGTATAAATACTGAGTTTATTTTTGCTGGGCATAGACCTCTCTCTAGGAGCAAGGCTATAATCTACTTGTTTTCCAATTTTGCTGCACTTTGAAATCACCTGGAGAAGTTTGGCTGACTCCTGATTCTCAAATCTCTCTCCAGAAATTATGATTTAGCAGCTCAGAAATGTGGCATCCTCTCAGGGTATTTAAAAGGCCCCAGGTAATTATGGAATCAAGTTTAAGAACAGCTGCTATTAGCCAAAGTTAATTGCAAATGCTGGCCAACTCCCTAAACCTCCCGGGGTAGTGTGAGGGAGGGGTTGCTTGCAAACCAAGTTCCCTCTCAGTGAATATTTTCCAGGTAGCACATTGGTGGTATCTGTGTGAGGCTCTTGGTCTCTTCTATTACAGTATCTCCCAATGTCACTGAGAGAAAATTGTAACTCAGGCATAGAGTTGGCACCCACCTGTGCTACCTGGGAGGAACTACATCAGTGCCAGGTGTGAGGTGATGTTATTTGTCTTGGATCGGAGCTGTCACAGCTGTCTAGAGTGTCCAACCCTCACCCTGACCTAGTCTCAGTATGGCGCGTGCACCATTCTTGGCAGGGACTCAAGTTCCTTTGGCTCCTGGGAATACAGAAGACCCAGCTGCAGTGCTACCTTGCAGCTGAGGACTATGTTTGCACGGTTCCTTTGACTCAAGGTACTAGCTCTGCCCAGCCAATGTGCTTCCTCACACTGGGCCATGAACGCTCATGCCTTTATATTTTCCCATTTCTGGATTATTCTCACTTACTTTCCATCTTCATTGACTTTTTCTTAAGTAAAAGAGGTTTTTATCCATCCTGATCTATCCCAAGTCTTCATGGACCCAAAGAGGCAGGCATCTGTCTGACATTTTAGTACCACTTCCATTGCCAGAGTACCCTAGTTATCATAAGACTGCGTTCATTATTGGTTTCCCTTTATAACTCCTTAGTCTCTTTGCCGCAAGCAACATGGAAGGGGTTAGTTTAGGTCACAGTGTACTATTACTCAGCCATAAATGGATGGATCTGGAGACTATCACACTAAGTGAAATAAACCAATCCCAAAAAACCAAAGGTGGACTGTTTTCTGTTAGATAGAAGCTAACCCACAAAGGGTGTTTGTGTGGAGAATAGAAGTTCAGTGCCTTAGATAAAGGGGAATGAAGGGAAGGGAGGAGGAACAAGAAAAGGAAAGACAGTGGAATGAATCTGTTGTGACTTTCCTATGTTCATATATGAAGACCCCAGAGTGAATCTCACCCTCATGGGCATCCACAAGAAATGAACTTAAAAAATACCTCTGGGTAAATGGCAGAAAGATCAATAGAGGGAAGGAAGCAGAGGGTGAGAAAAGGGAAGGAGATGGAGAGGTACTGATGTCAGAAAAAGAATAATGTGTATTCCATGCTGGTATAATTACGTCCAAATGGATTCTCTTGTCATGTATAATTAAACAATACAATAAGAAAAAAGGAAACCAACATTTTCCCACTGAACATCTGTAGGCACCATTCTTTTTTTTTTTTTTTGGTCCTGGGGATTGAACTCAGGGGCACTCGACCACCGAGCCACTTCCCCAGCCCTTTTTTGCATTTTATTTAGAGGCAAGGTCTCTTTTTTGAGTTGTTTAGTGCTTCGCCATAGCTGAGGCTAGCTTTGAACTCCTGCGATCCTCCTGTCTCAGCCTCCCAACCTGCTAGGATTATAGGCATGGGCCACTGTGCCCAGCAGCACCATTCTTAATGATTTTAAGATAAAAGAGAAATAAAGTAGAAGTGAAATCTCTTCTTAATTCTAGCAAAAGTTCTAGACAGCCTTGTGCATGCAAGGCAAGGACACTTCCAATTGAGCTATATCCCCAGCCCCTGCAGTCTTGTTAAAAACAAATACACATTGGCATTTAAGAAGTTCCTTTCAAAGTGCTCTTCATGACTTAGTGTGTTCTCGCTGTGCACACATGCTCCAGCACAACAAGAAAACAGCCCCAAAGTCGGGTACTACAGAATACCCTCTTCACTCCCATTACAATGTTAGGATACACATCAGGAACTCAGAGCGGGCTGGGAGATGGGCCTCCACACCTCTGGTTCATATTCTCAAAGACTGGTATTTCTCTTCTTGTCAACTTTCACCTTTTAAAATTCGAATAAGAAATGAATAAAGAAAATCTTTACAATATAAATAAATGAAGTATTGTAAAGGATGAACTTATCAAACACTTGTAGTGTTTTTTTTTTTTTTACTCCTGTTTGACAGACATATTTTTAAAAAATATTTTCCATTTTAATTCAACTTTATTTCTTTATTCGCAATGCTAGGGATCCACAGCCTTGCACATGATAGGCAAACGTCCTACCACTGAGCAACATTCTCTTTTTCTTTTATTGTGATGGAACAAGGCAGGGCGGGGCAGACAGTTTGGGGTAATTCCAGTGGGCTCTGAGATTTGAGGGCTGTCCCTACTGTTGTCTGTCAGCTGGCCCTCAGATGATGGGGGCAGGGAGAATCTGGTGGAGGAGGTGGGTGGGCTAGACGGGAGATGGGTAGGTTTTGGACTGCTCAGTTTGCATATGAAAGGTGTGCTTTTAGGGATGTCCTTAACTGTTCCTAGTAACTGGCTAATCCTGAGAGGGGCATCCCTCCAAATTAGCAAAATCCCAGGTGTCAAGACTCCTGAAATGCAGGAAATAGAAAGGCATAATTTATAGACTGTGGATCTCTCCCATGCCCAGGATGGCAATGTGTCATGAGAGGGTGGAGTGGCTCAATCATCATTTCCCCAACATGTTACAATTTCCCAAACTTGTTGGAGAAATAAAGGAAGGTCATAGCATAAATAATGCAAAATTGCAGGCAAACGCTGATAAACACAGGGGCTGGGAAACACCTTCTAAAGTTGAACGAAGCTGCACACAGTGGCACATGTCTGTAATCCCAGCTGCTTGGAAGGCTGAGGCAGGAGGATCGGGAGTTCAAAACCAGCCTCAGCAACTTAGTGAGGCCCTAAGCAACTCAGCGAGACCCTGTTTCTAAATAAAATATAAAAAAAAAAAAATGCTGGGGATGTGGCTCAGGGTTAAGAACCCCTGGGTTTAATTCCTGGCATCAAAATAAATACATAAATTTGAATGAAATAAATGACTATGTCTTGAGTCCCTTTTGAGTCTCAGGCTCTTTGGCCAGCATCACCGGAAACATGAAAACAGAGTCCACTGAGAAGCCCCATCCACCATCTTAGTGTCCTGAACTGCGCCAGAATAATCAACCTCTGACAGTTGTTCACAGTTGGTGCTTATTCCTCTGAGTTAGAGTTTTCTGATTGGTAGAAATGGAGGACCAGTAAGAGACCCTGACCATGCAATGAAATCCAGTACCCTCGAGACTGATCAGGAGACTCCATGGTTCCTAGAATACACTGTGTCCTCCACACACAGGACAGTTGGACCATGCTTTTCTTGATCACAGTGCATCCAGGGGTCCCAGTCCTCCGTGCAGGGGGTCTTTAAGTGTGCAGACTATTGGCTGTCCAGTGTGAAGGAGGGTGGAGGCATTCCCAAACCCAGAGATGCTCATCCTCACTTCTACTCACTCCCTTGGTCCCTTGTGGTCAGGGGCCAGTTCCCACTGGGTCATAAGAACTGATTTGTTTCCCAAGTTCTCAATCAGTAACTTGAAATGGGCCTTGGCCAGAATATTTCCATCTTGAAAAAGACTCTACACCTGGGTCTTCTCTCTCATTCTGGGAGCTGTATTTTGTAAACATGCATCACAAACTACTGCTTGCAGTGGGTGCAGAGTGTTATTTCTCCTTCTCTCTGTGTCCTTCTCTGCATCCTTCCTTTTCTGGTTCATCGTGATCCACCTTCATTCTCCTGTCACCCAGAATCTTCTTCCCTGGTCTCCCCAGGCATCTGTCACCACCGTGGTGTTAAACTCATCATTAGGAAATTATGCATTTGCAAGCCATATAATGACATCCTAGTCAGTAGCAGACCACATGTATGATCATTATCTCATGATTATGATAGGGAGATATAGAAGGGCTGGGGCAGTCAGGGAAAAATGGCCAGTGGGGATACTGGGGTGGGACCAGAACAAAGGAGCATGGAGAGAGTCTTCTGATGAGGTCAACTTCCTGATTGGTGAAATTGCTCATGGACACAAGCAGGGGATCCAATCAGACAGACACGTTGGTGCTCGTAAGTGGGGAATTCAGAAGAAAAACTAAAACAGGCTCACGGACAGAGGGGACACTGATCAAGAATGGAGGACATAAGGAAAGGAGGAAATTCCAGAAACCATAAAAAGAACAGGCCAAACTCCCCCACTGGATTCCCAGCTCTAGGGCCCCGTCTCTTTGGAGAAGTCTGTCTCTGTTGCTTTTGCAGAAACCCCACTGCTTGCTTGCTAACTCTGTGTTTCAGTCAGCCTTTTTTTTTTTTTTTTGCTGCTGTGATTACAAGACCTGCCCAGCACAATTGTAGAGGAGGAAAAGTTTATCTGAGGACTCACAGTTTCAGAGGTCTTAGTTCATAGAAGGCAGGCTCCATTGCTCAGGGTTCCAGGTGAGGCTGAACTTCAAGGCCAGAGAGTATGGCAGAGGGAAGCAGCTCACATGATGATCAGAAAGTAGAGAGACTCCACTCTCCAGATACAAAAATATATACCTACAAGCCACGCCCCAATTCCCACCCCCTGCAGCCACACCCACCACTTCAGTTACCACTCAGTTAATCCCTATCGGGGATTAATCCACTGATTGGGTCCAGGCTCTCACAACCCAGTCATTTCTCTTCTGAACCTTCTTGCATAGTCTCACATGTGAGCTTTTGGGGGCACCTCACACCCAAACCCTAACACTCTGTGTCCTATTCTTTAACTTTTTGCTGAACAGATGCAATAAACCCAGCACCCCTAGATGGTAAAACAGAACTGAAAACTTCCTATTTCACAGTGACAGGGTAGCTGTCATAACATCATAGCACAACACATTTCTCATTGCTTGTGGTGATTCTGGTGTAACCAGTCTTACTGAGAAGCCAGTTATATTAAGTATAGCACGTGATTACAGACGGTGCATACTTTATATGAGGACTACAGGCTTTGGGCTTGTTTAAGCATGCGCGGTGATGTGCAAAGAAGGATGACGAGATCATTTAGCAAAGCCCTTCCCAGAAGTTATCCCTTTTTTTTTTTTTTTTTAAAAGGACACAGGACTGTAATTTTGAGAGCCAGTAACCACATGATGAATATTCATGGGCATTTTGGAAATATTCTTAGAAGTATTTAAAAGACACATAAAATATTGTTTAACCCAGATGGCCCAATATTGCCCTTTCAACATAGAAAACGAACGTGGAATACAAGAGAAACAATCTCATGCCTAGAGGTACCCTTTGCAGCCTTAATTAGTAGAAGATTGGTAAAAATTTAAAGGTCTGACACAGCACAGAGCACTGTGTGCCACTGAACCATAAGTGATTTTTGCAAGAGCCATCCCGAGGCTCTGTCAGTGACTTAATTATCAAAGAAAACTTAAATTGGGTTCACAAAGTCAAGAAATTGTGTTCTATAGAGGATGCATTTTAATGGAAAAGTTTTTCTGGGTAGAGCTCAAATGAAGTCAGGAAATTAAATTACCTGGAACACTCAATTAATTGAAGACTCCTCTTAATTGAGATTTTTTTTTTCAATCACATTTAAAACAGAAAGCTTTGTAGTGTCTTTAGAATAGGGCTGTTGGCCTCTGCTGTAGGTAGAGAGAATGATGTCAAAGCCATCAAGAGCTATGATTGACAGCAGATTGCAATGCCAGTTTCCCTGCTTAACTGGGAGTGATGATCATGTCACTAGGATTAAATGAGACTGCAAATAGGTAACAGATCTGGCACGGTGTTGGCTTGTAGTAAGCACTGTTCTGCAGCAGTGATCATATCCATTCAAGGAGAGCGGGGGCCCAGGCAGGATATGGGAGAGCGCCTTTAGTACCCTACCTCCTGCAAACCCCCACTCTTTCTTTCTTTTCTAATTGTAAGGCCACGCTTTCTACTAATTAAGGAGGATTGAAGTAAAATATGGAGTTTAGGATTGCTGTGCTATAAACATTCTTTTTTCGGTTACATTTTTCACTGTTTCCTTCCACACTCTTTCAAAATCCACTGTCGCTTTCATTCACGCACAACTCAGAATAGCTGCTTTCAGGAACTGCTAAATATAGGCAGTTCAAAATAGCCATTTTTACCCTTCCTTTTAAAGATTTTTTTTTTACATTCTGAGTTCTTTGTGAGGGGGTTTGCAGTGGGCTCCTGCTCCCTCTTCCTGAGGCAGATCTCGTGACTCCTTATGAAATCAGGAGGACTGCCAGGCTGGCTGGGGCTATTGGCCATCTTGCTGGGGGCCAGGGTCTCCATGAAAGGTAGGACCCCCTCCAAGAAGCATCATGACAGTGATGGGCATTGGGCACCCACCTCCTGAAACCTGTGCTCATCGGCCTATGACAGAAACCCGTATGCCAAGGGCTTCAGCAAGGTTTTCTATGGGGGTGCCGGGTTTCTGTTCTCGCAACTAAAAGGCTCAGGGGTCACTCCAGTTGAACTGGGCTGACTGGGCTGCGCAAAATAACCACACAAGAGACACAAATACCTTTTTCTTTGGGGTCGCTGTGACGGCTCCTCTGACCTTAAGGGTCCGCAGGAAGAGAGAGAGCGCAAGAGAGGCAAGGGGTCAGGTTTCAGGGGCTGAGTCTATCTTCATGGTGTCCCCTGTCAGCAGGTTGACTGACACCTGGGTAGGCCACACCCAAGAACACAGTAAGAGAAGAGGACACACACAGGCACTTCCATGGAAGATTCTATCCTATACAAAGGAACAGGTGAGCATAGCTTCACCCATGGGGCTGTAGCAAGACACCCATGCCTGAGACATGGACCCTCGAACCCAAGAAGGGTGGGGAAAGCTCTGCCACATTTCTGCGACTGAGCGCCTCAGCACCCAGCCGGGGAGTGTGACTCAGTCACGTGCAAGGTTGGTCTCCCACAGGGGTTATTAGGAAGTCTTTGGGAAACATGCCAGGGATTTGGGGGATTTCTCTGGACTTTTCCACCTTGGTTACTTGCAAAGATGGTTGCTGTAGCACTGGCAGCTGAGCCGCAGCAGGGGGAGAAAGAGCATCCCAGCTCCATTAGTCCTTTACAGAAGCCTTCTAGATGCCCTGCCTAAGAACTTGCATTTATGTTTCACTCCCTGGCTCCACGAGACAGGACATCCCCTCTACAGCAAATGCAGAGAAGTGGGAACAGCTCTTATAGAACTGGAAACACTGCTGTCCTCGATGAACCAGTATTCTGGAAGGACAGGAAAAAGGGGACGTGGGCGTGGTCTCTTTGTTATCCACATTGTCCTGATGCAAAATGTGCATTCTCCATACCCACAGGCTCTGCATTTCGGGATCAAACTTGTTAAAAAAAAATTACATCTGTACCCAACATGAACAGACTATTTTTCATCATGATTCCCTTAAGAATACAGTACAAGAACCACTTACATAGCATTTGTGTTGTATTAGGTATAAATTATCCAGAGATGATTTAAAGTATAGGGGCAGGTGTAGGTTATAAGCAAATACCGTACCATTTCATAGAAGAGACTGGAATATCCATGGAGCTTGGTGCCTGCCGGGGTCCTGGAGCCCACAGATACCAAAGGATAACTGTCTTTTAATTACTTACCAAATAAAACTGAAGAGCTGGGGCAACTAAAGAAGATGGCATCATAGAAGATGTCTCACCTCTTACACTGCCCCGTTGCTAGCTGCTTAAATGGTCCCATCAATTCTTCAAGAAGCCCCACCCCTACGCACAAAAGGGGCTTTACTTCTGAACTCTACCCCCTTCTTCTCTTACCCATAGCAGTTACCCAAAACTCCACAACTCCCTCCAAACAGTACTTCTCTACCACAAGCAATGAATGCATAACTTTGAAAAGAAAGAGACTGGGAACACTGATTGGAGTTTGGTCCTGTTTACAATTTAATGTTGCCTACTGTATACTCGTACAGAGCTTGCTTGACTTCGTAAGCTCATGACTTTTCTGCAACTTAAAAGCCAAATTCCACAGTAATTTTAAAAAAGCCATTGCACTATCCATTAATATCAAATTAGCATAATAAGTTTAATGGGAAGCAGGTATTTTTTTTTTCCTCTGTAGCTGCTCTCAGTTGAATGTAACCCTGATGGCTCAGAGTCTGCAATTGTGTGGTGTCTGTGGAAGACGATGCTATGCGCCGGCTCAATCTGTCATTCCATCTCTCTCATTATTTCACAGTACAGTGGATGCCACTTGGCCTCCATTTCTTTCTCCCTTAATGAGAAATAAAGTTGATTTTGGTACCAGTGGTAACATAGATACAAGGGCAGCTTCAAGGCAAGATGTCATCCATGTCAGGTGACCTTCCCGTTGTTCACCATAATGCTTAACTCCTCTGTTTCCCCTCTACTTTCCCACCAAATTTTACTTTTAGGTGCCACCTGGAATAAGAAACTTCCAAAGTTCCTGGAAACTTAGAAACACAACTTTTGCCTGCGTTGGTTTAAGAATCTCAGGGACACCCTATAATCAGCAAAGGGCAGGTGAGAGTGGGAGGTGAGTCCTTTCGGTAGCATAAAAATGTCTCTCATGCTATTAAGGTAACAGAACAGCTCAATCGGGCTGTGACCGTGTGTTTGGCCTTGAGCATTGGTTGATCACCTTTACTGAGTAGAAAGTATTTGCAGAGCATTCAAATAAAGGAAAGGAGAAAGGAAAAACCTGATTCTCTCTTCTCTAGAGCCAAGTCTCAGGACAGTTTAGGAGAGCATAGCTCACCTGAGTACCTGACCTTGTTACATCAGGTAGCAATGAATTGAAAGGTCTCTTAGTACATTCTTATTATTTTGCCATATAATCTGACCCCAGAATCTCTCAACTCAAATTTCCTGAGAAACTTATTGCCACACATCATCCCAGCATCCTGTATGTGCTGAGGGTTTCTGCTAAAAAGTAAGAGAGAAAAGACAAAGAAATGTTATGGGGGTATTTTGAAATCACTTGTATTTGCTTGTGTTTTGGAAAAATTGCATGTTTACTGCACTGATTCTGATAGGACCTTCTCTCACCCACCAGAAAGAAACAGGCCCCTGGCTAAGGGACACTTACTGCATCCCTGAGTACCCCTGGCCATAAGACATTGATTGTCCACATTCATCTCGTTTACCTGTGGTGTAGAGTTGCTCTTGGATGAATTTCCTCTTCTGGCTACTCCTCTGTTCATTGAACCAAGTCAGCTCTTGGCTTAGCATCAGAAATAATCCTGGAAATAAGGCAGAAAATTGTTCTGCAGAAGCACACTTCTCACTTGTATTAGTGAGGATCGGCTATATTATGTGGTGATAACAAATAGCACCCGGATCTAAGTAACCTAAAACAGGAAAATTTTATTTCCCATCCTGCTACTAGTCCTCTGTGCCCAAGTTAGGGTTCTCTGTCCAGCAGGAGTAAGGACATTAATATAGCTATTTCCCTCTGGAACGAAAGGGACACATTATTTCTGCCTACAACACGTTGGCTAGAATTAGTCATCGGTGTTCCCTCAAGCTCAAAGGAGTCAAGAAATATAGGTCTAACATATTCCCAGAGGGAGAAAGATAGTGAGGAAGGAATGTGCTAAAAATAGTTCATAAATCCAGCATTCTAGCTGGAGCGAGGGACCAGCAGGCTGCAAAAACTACACAGCACTTGTGAAGTCAGTGAGTCAGCTTTCTCCCGAGAACAGAACCACTGGATTCTGAGATAGATAGATAGATAGACAGACAGACAGGGAGAGAGAGAAAGAGATTGATTAAGAAATTGACTCAAGCTGGGTGCAGTGGTGCACACCTGTAATCCCAGCAGTTAGGGAGGCTGAGGCAGGAGGATCACGAGTTCAAAGCCAGCCTCAAAATAAAATATTAAAAAGAAACCTCAGGATGTGGGTCAATGGTTTAGTGCTGCTGGGTCCAATCCCTGTCACAGAGGTTGAAAAGAGTCACCTTGGGATCGGGGTGACCAAAAATACAACCTTCAGTATGTCCTGATTGAACTATTTAGTCTCTCCGTGGGTCTATGGGTATAAAACCAGAGTCCAAAGAGCTGAAGAATCTCGATTCTGATGTTCAAGAGAAACATACCCCACTCAGGAAGAAGGAAGAAGGGGGAGGAGGAGGAGAAAGAGGAGAAGGAGGAGGAGGAGGAGGAGGAGGAGGAGGAGGAGGAG
>NW_025999926.1:1482336-1515062 GCF_001458135.2 Marmota marmota marmota
CTCTCGTGGAGCTGGCTTCCATGCAGTCTTCCTCTACTGCAGCGCAGGGGGAGGGGGCGGCTCTGCCTCTCAGCAGGCAGCTGCTCCTCTTCTGCTGGTGGGTCGCAGGTCCGCCTGATCTTCTTGATTTTGTAGTTCTTGGTTATGCAGCAATGGATAACCAAATACTGGCTAATTGTTAACTGATCGCAGATTCTACCATCAATAAATTCGTTTTTAGCTTATGTGCATTTTCTCCGAACAATAGTCCTTTTTCCCTGTCTGAAAAGGGAAGTCTTACTTGGGTACGATGGTATTTTCACAGCGTGGAAAATAATACAACTGCAAAAATATCTCTTTGTGTTTCACAGCCTTATTGAAGAGTATAAAATTATTAGCCTTGGAAAGAGGTCTGTGACTTATGTCTATAATTCAGAGAACATTTTGTCTTGCTTATTATGTTGGTTCTGGTTGATGGAGTTAGATTCCACATGGAATGTCCTGAAGGGTGGCAGAAAAGACCCTCTGTCCACTGGATTTAAAAATGGGACCTAAGACAAATATTCCCAGAATAGGTCATTTAAACGATTTCAATCTACACATGATCTATAGTGGAGAGTTGGTGAGCCTCATTTGGTACAAGAAGAGTCCATGGATACACTAAGATTCTAGAAAAGAAACAGAAAAGAAGGAAAGAAGAGTTAAGGGAAGAAAATGGACTCTAAAGAACGCTGATTTCTCTTCCAGACTGCCTCAGGCTTGGCCACTGTTCAGGGGACTCAACGCAGCTGTGTGTCTGGGCACAGTGACCAGACTCTGTGTTGGGGTTTTGAACTTACCAATCCATGGCCAACTGCTCTATGAGCCTTTTTGCTTGAACATCCTTTTGCTACCGATAGCAAAAGCCTCATTACAAACAAAAGGCCACATCATTTGAGAATGTTCTAAAAAGCTTTAGTAACCTTGCCTTGTATGTGGCACATATCCTCTGCACTTCTCGAGGGCTCTACAGTGAAGACTGTAAGCAATCTAAGCATCGTGTCCAAGGCATGCAGTGGGCTACCACCAACTGTCACTCAAAATCATAGCTTATTACCCACCATCCAGTTGGTGCCTACAGCGTGTACCTTCCCTCAGGGAGTACAAAATGTACGTTCTGATTGAAGAATAATCATCCATCTAGTGAGGAAGGGCAGCCGCCATATTGCTTCTACAGCCTCGCCACCCCCAAGGCTACCTTTGCACTCCCACCCCTTGTCTCATAGGATGTGTGGCCTTTTGATGGAAATATAAGACGTTTGCCAAACCTTTCCATTTTGAGTTAAAAAAAATAAAATCTAAAACATACAGAGTCATTGAAATATGATCAAGTTTGTTGTGTCAACGCTTCAATGTTTCACTGAAATGTATGCTTTTCAGGTCAAGCACATTTTGGTTGATGGTTTGCAACCATCTTAGGGTAACACAGCCATTAAGAGCCAGAGTGTAATACCAGTGATGTCACCCTTTGACTCCTGGTGTCTAAGCTCTCTTTGGCTCCTTCTGCTTTCCTGTGTCTTGCCCACTCTCCTTTTGATAACCAGACCTAATACTCACTGAGGTATTTTTTTAATCGAGTGGTGTTTCGATGCTTCACTTCATTTTTAGCTTGGTGCTTGGTATCTGATCAACAGGTAGATTGAGGTCCAAACGCACAGGATTATTGGTGTCAAGAAGTCAAGGGGGTGCTATCCTTTGAGCATGCAGTCAGGGCCTGAGGGTGCACTGATGTCTATGCCTCGTTCTGTTTATGTCCATCTGGGTGATCTACCTTCCCTTTATAATTCATTTTTAATTGAAATGAAAATCACTCCCAACTGCTCAGACATTAGTGTGAAAAAATGGTACACAACTGTCTGAAAGAGAAAAATTGCCTAGGAAATGCACAAGTATCCCTCAGGGCCAGTTCTGTTTTTAGAGAAGTATGGAAATGCAGATGACCACGGCAGGGCACCCGGGTGCGAGGGTGAGGATGGAGCATTTCCAGGGATTTCTGCTATTTCACTCAACCTCGGTGGCTGCGTCCCTAAACAAACCCCATTCCGATTCCTCTTGTGATTTTTTCACTTCAATTATTATCTAAGGGCTGAACTTGGGGAAAGAGTAGTTTGCAGGTTGCACAGACTCAACTCATAGCTAGAGATTGATCAACTCTAACAAGAGCATAAACAATGCAGTTAACCCAGGAGAGCAGGAACACATCTAAAAACAGAGCAAGAAATGTCCTCAGGGTGTACTTCCTCCCTCCTTCTGGTTATTCCAGATGATGGTGCACAGGGGCCATGCATAAAACCGAGGAGGAGGAGAGAATGTGAAATGTGCCCCATGGTGTCATCTATATTGGGATAGGAATCTCTGAGTAGGAGAATAGACAGTTTGTAGTAAAACCAGCTCTAAATAAATTACACAGAAAGAGTTGAAACTATAGATCTGAAAGTTGACTAAATTCTAGGCAAAATCAATAAACTGTGAATGAACACTTATAATATCTCTAATGGATTTTTTCATGAGTAAAAATATACACAAAGAAGAAAAATGTTTACGTATATTTTTATTCTGTTTCTTTTCTATAAAGAAACAGAAATGAGGTTTGTCTTGAAATTTATGGCATGAAAATACTGTTCAAAATATGGAACCGAGCTTATAAATAAGAGAAAAAAAATGAGTATAAGGAGACATGTAAATCATGTAAGTTCCATTAACTGTATCAGTCAATAATTTATTCTGTTTAGTGTTCTACTGGTCAACAAATAATGTCAGTAGAGAAATCAACAGTAGTGGAATTAGAATATAGAAAACTGATGATAAAGAGAAATGACATTCAGTAAATATTGTTTCATTTTTTAAGTTTCTAATAGAAAATATTATGAAAATGTTCACATTAGAAAAAACTCTTAGAAAAAAAGTATCAAACTCTTAATATAAAAAAAAAACAAAACACAACAACATAGCAATCAAAGTAGCTTCTTATTTACCAGCATAAACCAAGAGTCACCAAGCATTAAAGGAAAGAGAAATCTGACTATGATTTAATTTAATTTAAACATACATACATAAAAAAACATACAAAAAAAGTTTTGCTAAAAGAAAGAAAGAGACATTTAGCTGGAAAAAGGGAGAGACGTTAACCTAATTTGAGTTAGCATCTTCAGAGAGATGTGAAAGGTCTGGTTTTATCACTAAAATGAAAAGAGACTACTACAAAACAAACAAACAAACAAACAAACAAACTGTAGAGTAATGAAGTACTTTTAGAAATTAAAATGTTGTCCAACAGATAATGTTAGTAAAAGTGCTGAGCTATTAAAAGAAAACAGCCAGAGATAGAATCAAGGATCTGGAAAATGTTGCAAAGCTCCCCAGAGTTGTTAAAGGAAAAAGAAAGAACAAAACAACGAAGAAGAAGAGTTTAGAGACATAGTTGCCTTCCTTCAGGAATGCAGTGTGACTGGCGGGCCTCTGATAGAAGGTTCTAGAAGGAGAAATAACAACAAGAAGAACAAGTAAACAAGAAAAAGGACAGCATCAAAGACCAACCATGAGAGATAGCAATGTCAAATGCAATAAAGCAAAATGTTTCACATGTTATTGAGAAAGACAAGCTAATAAAAACAGAAAAGACCCTCACCTGAACACTTCTAATACAATTTTAACTCAACATATAAAAAGATAATCTAAAAGGTATCTTGAAAAGCAGTAAAAAAATATAAAAGAGAATCACTAGGATTCCATGAATTTCTTTCTGTTTTTCTCTCTTTTTTTTTTTTTTTACAGGGGATCGAACCCAGAGGTTTTGAACCATTAAACCACATCCCAGCCCTTTTTATAATTTTATTTTGAGGTAGGGTCTCACTAAGTTGCTTAGGGCCTTGCTAAGTTGCTGAGGCTGGCTTTGAACTTGTGATCCTTCTGCCTCAGCCTCCTGAGCCACTGGGGTTACAGGCCTGTGCCACCATGACTGGCCTAAGATTTCTATTAAGCACAAATAGATGCTGAAAAAAAAAAAAAAATATATATNNCCTTCCTTCCTTCCTTCCTTCCTTCCTTCCTTCCTTCCTTCCTTCATCTCTCTTTCTTTCTCAGCTATGTATCTATCATCTACCCATCATCTCTCTCTCTTATCTTCTATCTATAGCCACCCATCTATTTATTCAGTGTGAAAATTATAGATTCTCATTAATAGAATTAATTTTATAGTTTTTAAAATGTGCTCCAAATAATGTCCATTGCAGCTCTCCCCTTCTGTGTTTTCTTCTTTTATCATTTAAAACTCATTTGTGGAAGAAACTGGGTTGACCGTAGATGGCCCTGGGTGTCATTTAATACGCTCCCCTGTCTCGTGCATTTCTTGTCATTAGGTAATGGTGTTCTGGAGGACACAGCAGATCCAGGTTTGAGTCTGGGGAGGAGTATTCCTCAGTGATGGTGCATCTTCCCTCCCTCTGTCCTTATTTCCTCCCGCCCTCCTCTGGGGGGTGCAGGTATATATCTTGTTCCAGTGTCTACCTCCTGAGATACCAGTTGGCTACATGTTCCAAAAGCTGAGCACGGGTATCGCAAAAGAAACATTTTCAAATTGATTTTCTAAAAACAAATGAAATTTAAAAGGCAAATTGATATGAAATGAGAGAATGACTTTCAGAGTGGCAGCCCTGTAAACCACAGATCAAGGCCACATGGTGGCAAGAATCTCAGCCACAAGTGACTCCCCCAGGCATCTGGGCCACAGGGAAGCCTCACAGAGTTGAGCACAACTTCTCCTCTTCCTGGCAGAGGATCAAGGAGCCAAGTGTCTACACATGTGACAGAAGACAGACACCAGTTAAATTGACAACAACAAAATCAGCCCAAGAGAGGAAGGGGCTGAGGAGTAGGGACGCTTCCTTTCCTGGTCCTCAAACTGCCTCACAGAACAGCAGGCAATGAGGGCACAGGGCACCGGGGCCTGGAACCTGAGGACCCAACATGATGGCTGGTGCCACGAGTGTTTGATAGAATCCAGGGCAGAGATTAAAAGGCTTTGGAGAGACTCGAGGGGGACATTCACAAAGTTGAATGTAAAATGACCTCACTAGGGTGAGGCAAAACGGTCATCACTGTTGTGTGGGTGACCTGGATTCTCCTCTGCCCAGATGGATCATTTCCTGTGGCTGCTGTAACAAATCGTCAGAAATCTCATAGCTACAAAAACACCAATTTGGTTTTGGATCGGCAGGGAGAATGTTTCCTGGTCTTTTTCATCTTGGGGAAGTCTTCTGTGTTCCTTGGCTTGAGGTCTTCTCCTCTCATCCCTACAACCTGCGGATTCTGTCACTATTACTGTTGGGTGGCAGTCCAGGTCCTTGGTGTCCTGAACAAAGGATTGAGCCAGACACACAGAGGTGACAGATGAAGTACAGATTTACTGAAGGTGAAGACAGATAGCGCTCTATTAGGTAGAGCAGAGGGGGCCCAGAGAGAGAGAGAGAGAGAGAGAGAGGCTCAAGGCCCCCGTCCAGAAATTAGGGTCTCACATCCTGAGCTGTGGGGCGGTCTCTTCCCTACATGGACCTGAATGAAGACCTTACCCCATTTGCTCCCATTGGTTGCTTTACAATATTTGATTAGAATATTTTCCCATCTCTCCCCCCATTGGCTACTTTATGAAACCTTATTAGAATACTGACCACTTTACCCCCATTGGTCATTTTAAAATTTGAACCTGTGGTGGGAGTTGCCATGGTGATAGTCCTCCGTGGTGGGAGTTGTCCTGGCAATGGATTTATCACAAACAGGGACAGGACTCCTCTCCGAGTCCTCCAGCAGCTCCTTTCTAATGTCCTATCTCTGCCGTCTTGGTGTCCCTGAACTCCTACCTGATATCACCCCCTCTCCTATCTCCACTCTGAGCCCCTGCCTCTCTCTGATAAGGCCCCGAGCGATTCCCCAGGGCCCACCTGGATAATCTGGGATCATGGCTCCCTCTTGAGCTCTTTGATTTTGATCACATCTGCAAAACTGGCTTCTTCTTTACTTGTCCCTGCGTGGCTGTCCAGGCTAACCTTGGTTGCAGCAGCAGTAGGAGATAAGCAGGAATATAGTCACTGTGAGGTGGCTTTGATAGCAGCAAAAAGTATGAGAGTGGACTGATGCTGGTTAGTAGTGGGACAGATAAACAAACGTGCTGTGTTCCTACGGTGGAGAAACACAGAGCAATTAAAAGGGATAAGTAATACAAGTGCACAAAAATCTGCCCATACAGCTCAGAAGCTATAATACACACAAAAAGGAAGTTACATATAGTATCATTTATTTAGATTATTTTATGAGTGGAATTCTACATATATGTGTGCTTAAACATATCATAGTGGATTCGGAGGATGAGGGCCAGGGTTAGCAAACTCATAGCCATTAGTATGCGTACCACTGACTCATGCTGATGCCTGACTCTGGCTCATGTGTTTCCTGTGCATCTTTCTGGGTTCGTTGGGAGGATGCACAAAAAATAAAATTAAAAAAAAAAAAATATATATATATATATATATATATTTTATATATATAATATATATATATATAAATATATATATATATATAAATATATATATATATATTTATATATAATATATATTATATATATAAATTATATATATATATTTGCCTGTGTGGAGGGAGGAAAATGGGTCTTGGAACAATTAACAAAGGTCTCAACAGCATTTTTTATGGCATTTTATTTTTAACTTTAGAAGTGTGGAAGTATAACATGGCTCTGTAAAACAGGTACGATTCATTCAGTTAATCGCTCAATGGATCATCACAAAACTAACCCAACTGGTTACAACCAGATCAAGAAGTTAAACATTCCTAGATTCCAGGGCCTTCAGTGTACCCCTCCTCATCACAACCCTTTAGGCCTCCTTTCTAATGCTAGAAATTCCATTTGTTTGATTTCGAACAATTTGTAAATAGAATCATAGCACACATGTTCCTTGGTATCAGGGTTTTGTTGCTTAACATTGTGTTTGTAAGATTAGCTCATAGTGTCCTCGCAACTCTATTTCATACATTTTCAGTGCTGAGTAGTATTCCAACATAGAAACATTTTACGATCTATTTATTCATTTTGTTCCTAATAGGTGTTTTGCTGCTTCCAGATTTTGGCTACTGTAAAGATTCTCATATATGTCTTTTGGTGTACACATGCACACATTTCTCTTTGATAAATACGTAAACATGGAATTTCTGGGTTCTAGGCTATGGAAAGGGTCAACGTTAATAGTTTCCAAAAGTAAATGTACCCATGAACATACCCATTAGTAATGAGGATGTATTTTTTTTCCTTAAAGTGAAACAATTCAAATACATTAGATACATAAAATTTCTGAAATATTGTTGCAAATGAGGGCAGAGGAATTTAAGCAGGTAAATAACTAATTTTTATTTTTTTTTTTCAGAGATATGATTGAACAGAGGGAGAAAGATGTCCATGCAGGGTCACCTAAAATTCAAAGTCCTCAAATAGTTAATACATGAGATCCAGCATGTAAGTGCAAGGAATCAGCTCTGGTGGGAGGAAGGACACTTTGGTTACCCAACAGGCGTTTTTAGACCTAAAACAGACGTTCAGAGTTTGAGGGCTGCAGGCAGGTGAGTGGCTGGATCCCACTTCTCTTTTCTCAATGAATCAGGAGGAGACGTTGAGGATAGGAGGAAGCCAGTTTGAGGACAATGGAGCACAGAGCTGATTTAAATTAAAGTCACCCCAGCTGCTGTGAGCGAAAATGCATGCAATGAAAAGATAAATGAGTAATATTCTTGTAACAAGGAAATAGACATTTGAAGTTCATGGTTTGCTCAGGGTGAATATGCCTGGCCATGGCGGGTCAGGAACCGGGGCTCTGCTCCTCTTGTGACCCAGCATCATATCCTCCTGGAGTATGACCACTCAGGAGCAGGTGTGGGCTAGGGTCCTAGTTCTCAGGTTTGTCCTGGTGCTAAGAGAGGGGAGTGTGGATCCTCCATACGGATGCAGTAAAATGGAAAGGACCCTGTGGACGATTCATGACTTCCTCGCACAGGCGGATCACCCTCAAACCGTGTCCCAGGTACAGAACTAATGCCCCTTTGTGTCCTAAGCTCTCCAGCCTAAATTTCTGCTCCGACTGTTTGAGTAACCGAAGGGGCATTTTTAACTTAAGAAATGTGGAAGTACAACAGGCAGACTTTACCAGTCAAATGCATTTTAAATTTGGGCTCCCTGTGAGCTGCTTTCTCCCGGGCAGACCCATGTACCTGAAATATCAAGATGTCACCTCGGTGGAGCTCTCAGATCTTTCATTTGTCTGTTTTCCAAAATAACAGCAGTTCCCTGAAGGACATGCAAACAATGGGCAGGAGTGGGGATGAGAGGCTCTTCCCTGGGTCTTGGTCCCAAAGTCAAATTGCCTTACTTAACTGAAGAACATAATTGTCCTGTTTTCTTCAGTACATTTTATAGTTCCACCTTTTGAACTTTAAGTTGGAAAAATAGTTTGCTTTTCCAATGTTCTAAAGACCTAACTTTCTGGATTCTTTTGATTGCAACCTGGATAATGCTTTCCTAAGTTTCTTTCTTTCTCGTTGGAACTCGCTCAGTGCAGAAAGTGAACGCCATTGCAGTCTGTTAAGGTGACATTTCCCAGACCCTTTGCAGAAGCCCCAAGCTTGGTGGTGACTGTGGAGGAGCCTCGTCTGCTCACAGCCCTTAGCTGGAACTCAGTTCCCTGCTGCATGGAGTCCATGGGCAGCCAGGAATCTAGCCTGGCCATCTGTGCAAGGAGAAGAAACATTCTGCAAACCCCAAGCTAATTTCTGCCACAATATCATCTCAGCAAGCTCTTAGAGGAATACGGTAAGAGAGGCAGGCAGGGGCCATGTGATTGTGAATTTAAAAGGAAGTGGCTCAAACTGGCTGCAGGATGTTCTTCTCCAACTTCTGGTTCTGGGTTTCAGGACTGAAGAAACTAGAGAATTATTGTAACCAGGGTGAGGTATTTGGGCCAGATGATTAAAACAAGGGGAGAAAAGACAGTAGTGATGTTAGGTGTTTTAGGTGAGTGAAAATACTGATGAAGCAAGGAATCCAAATTGGAAAAGAAGGGGAAAGGAGGTAGGAATGGTGGCTAGATAGATAGTGGGTCGATGAATTGGGGTTCTTGACATGTTGAAGAATTATCAGGGTTGTTTCTAAGGGGACAGGTTGTGAGGTTTTGTAGTCACTGTGACCCACGGAGAATACAATGGAGAAGTAAATGTTGGTTTTGTTCTAAGTGAAAATATTAACAAACAGGCAATGGTGTCAAATGCACTCACTCCCCCAGGGATGCTGAATACCTGCAAATTTGTTGAGATTAAGAGGATCCCGTGATTCTGATAGGGTGAAGGAGCAGTGGAAATGGATGCTACTGACTCAAGCAAACTACAGAAGGGGTGGCAATCATTTCCACAAGAAGAGGGATTCCCGTGAGCAGGTGGTTTTATCATTCAGTTGTTCTTGCTCTTATTTTTGGTTTGTTTTTAGGGGGAAGGATAATCTGGAAGTAGCAGTGGGACACTGACCAGAAACTCTACAGTGATAACTGGTTCCTTCTTAGGTAAAAAGCAGGAGGGGAGAGAGACTTTTAGAGAAGATGTTAAGATAGTAGGGCCATTTCTTGAATGTGGATCAAAATTCTAATATGCATAGCAAGAAACACTTAGGAATGAGGGGAGGTGGAGGTTGGGGTCAGAAGAGGGGCTGGTAGGCAAGGTGGACAGAGCCTGGGTCACGCTGGTGTGCTGGTTTTGATCTGGAATGACCCTCACAAACTCATGTGTTACCTAATGATGCAGCATGTTCAGAGGTGATAGGATTGGGCCATGAGGGCTCTGATTCCATAGTGGATTAATCCATTTGGTGGATTAATGATTTGAATGGATTACTAGGACTTGGTGAAAACTATAGGCAAGTGGGACATGGCTGTAGAGACGACATGTATCCGTGGCTCCTTCCTGTCTCTCTCTCAGCTTCCCAACTGCCAGAGGCTAATAAGCTTTCCTCTTTTCCGAAGTACCACGATGTGCCCTGGGAAAATTTACCCTACCCATTGAAAGAAGATGTTCTACTCTGAGTTCAGTTAGATTCTTTTTTATGTTTAAATTGTCTCTGTGGCGTCCACCCTCTAAGATGGACCTCAGTGATTCTTACCTACCTCTTAGGAATTCACATCCCTTCCATCTGGGCTGGCCTTGAGGTCACTGTTCTGATAGACAGAACTTGGCAGAAGTGATAGGTGATCATTTTGAGATTAGCATATAAAATACTGGTTTTCACATGTGGTTGTGGTTCTTTCTCTCCTGTCTCTCTCTCTCTCTCTCTCTTTTTTTTCTTTTTTTCCCCATGATACTATAGGGGTTGAACTCAGGGATACTTTACCGCTGAGCTACATTCCTAGCTTTTATTTTATTTTATTTTTTTAATTTTGAGACAGAATCTCACTAAAGTGCTGAGGCTGACCTTGAACTTGCGATCCTTCTGCCTCAGCCTCCTGAATCACTGGGATTTCAGGTGTGCTGGTGTACGTCTGACTTTCTCTCTCCCTTCCCTCATTCTCTCTGGGAAGTCCAGCTGCCACATCATGAGGCAATTGTTAGAGAGGCCTTACTGGTTAAGGAATGAGGTCAGCCATGACATGTAATTGAGCCAGGTAACTGCACCCTCATGAGAAACCTCAGCCCAGAGGCAACCATCTAGGTCATGACCAGTTTCCTTACCCACAGAAATGAAGAGATAATGAACGGCTGTTTAAGTTGCTCGTTGTTGGGCAATTTGTTCTGTAGCAATAGAAAATTAGTATACTCTAGTAGTCAGCTTTATGTCACTATGATGAAATACCTGAAGCAGGTTATTTATAAAATAAATAGAGGTTGATTTTGGTTCATGAGTCTGGAGGGCCAAGTCCAAGATGGAGTGGTTCTTACTGGTTTCAGCTTCTGGCAGAAGCCACACATTATGGCATGAGTGTGTCATAGCTAGTGTTCAAATCTCAAATCTCAAGCCAGAAATGAGAGAGAGAGAGAGGGAGGGGGGCGATGAGCTGGGGTCCCACAATCCCCTTTGAAGACATGTACTCAGTAACTGAAAGACCTCTCCCAAGTCTGCACTTCCTAAAAGTTCTGTCACCTCTCAACAGAACCATCCTGGGAACCAGACTTTTAACACTGGGCCTTTGGGGTTGCTTATCCAACCCAAAGCATTTACCATACCTGATCCTAAGAATTTTGGTGGGGTGGGATGGAAAGGGAAGAAGGAAAGGGCTGGGGAGTGGCATATTTCATCACAATACTAAGAAAATGAAATGATAAGTGGAAATCTGATTATAGTCCTACTTCTAGACAGCGTTCTGTGTCTGCTAGTTTCTTCAGGGTTATAATAATACAGGATTCTTTGGGCCATGAAATGACTCTCTAGAAGACTCTATGAGATTTAAGAGGTCATCACATTTGCATTGTCTTAAAATGCAGGGAGTTGGGGCGTATGGAGCACGTGCAGAGGCCCCATCACAGTTGTATAACAGGGAAGGAACGGTTGGATTTCACAGTGACCCAGAAAGAAGAACGATTAGTTCTGCAGAACGAGACTGGAAATTGGAGTAGGGGCCGCTCTGTGTTCAACCCCATAATTCATAGTGTGGGTTCTGAGTTTGGCTGAGTCTACTGCAGAGTCAGGAGCAGGGAGTGCATTGGCCAGATTTTTCACTTCAGAAATAACTGCTCTGGCATTTCCATGGAGAGTGAATTTAAAGAGGGAAAATCAAGGCACGTTGTGTCATAGAGAATTCCAAATCCTTGGTAGCATAGAACAGCAACAATGCATTCTGAGGAACAGGGGCTCAGGGAGAGGAGTGGTCCTGAGATAGAAAGGGACCCTCTTCCAGAAAGAGGGATGGCCAGGTGGGGGTTATTGAGGATGACAGCCAAGGGCAGGAGGTCTGGAGTCCAACCCTCAAGCATCCTCTTGAGCTACAAAGGCAGAACTGACCACACCTCACTGTAGTGCGACCACCTGACCCCCACTTCAGAGTTAGGTTCTTTGGATGTGGCCTCAGTGCCAGTTGCCAATATCCCTCACCTATGGCAGGTGGATGGTCACGTGCTCCTGTTGTCGAATTCTTAGAAATATTTGTTAGGCAGAGAATGAGTCTCCTGGAAAATCCATTCTGAAGAAGAATAAGCTTTGATTAATTAATGTTACAGAGATGTGGCAGACTCCAAGGGGATATCACCAATGGCTAGAGAAACTGCTGATAGGAGCTGGAGATACCAGGTCCATATGCTCACCAAGGAACGTGTTTAAGCTAAAAGTAATAAACCTGAAGCATCATTTGTTTACAAGCAGTGTGGAGGATACCAGGGCATCCTAAGCCTCTAGACAATAAATAATATGGATCAGGAAACTACGCTAAGAATGGGAAAGTTCTGTGACTCTGGAATTAGGAGATTGGAATCACAATTCACTAGTTAATATTTTTAAAGAAATAGAAGAATACATGTGTACCCAGTTCTCCTACAGTATCCATTGGGAATTGGTTCCAGGACCCTCCACAGATACCAAAATCATTGGATGTTCAAGTCCCACATATAAAATTGCAAAGCACGTGCATATAACTTATGTATATTCTCCCATATACTTTAAATCATCTCTGGGTTACTTACAATGTCCAATACAATGTGAAAATAGTTGTTACACTTTAAGGAAATGATATTGGAAAGTGTCTGTGCATCTTCAGTGCAAATGCACATTGTTTTCAATTTTTTTTCCATGCAATTGGTTAAATCCATGCTTGTGGTAGCCATGAACATGGAAGGCTGGCTGTAAATTTATATTCAGAAGGGGTGAGAGAAAGGAGAATCTGGGAGGAACTCATCCATCTGGTTTGGTACCACGTGCATAGCCTTTATGGAAGTGGGGGGTTTAGGAAATAGGGTAGAAATTTATGCTTGCCTTTCTGCTAGAGGCTGCCCACATACCTTGGCTCACGAGCCCACTTCACTGTGATCTCTACTTTTATTGACAGATGCCTTCCAATGACTCTGATGCTCCTGCCTCTCTCTTGTGAGCACCTTTGGATTGCGCTGGGCCCAGCTGGGCAATCCAGGTATATTTGGTTTCTGATACTATGACAATATACCTGAGAAAATTGACTTCAAGGAGAAAAGATTATTTGACTCCTGGGTTCAGAGGTTGCAGATCCTAG
The DNA here is from genome assembly GCF_001458135.2 of Marmota marmota marmota. Taxonomy (NCBI): domain Eukaryota; kingdom Metazoa; phylum Chordata; class Mammalia; order Rodentia; family Sciuridae; genus Marmota; species Marmota marmota. The sequence goes on from NW_025999926.1 coordinate 1,495,605, forward strand.
TAGCTAATGCTTCTGGGCCCGTGGAAGCACAGTGCATCACGGTGGGAAGCATGTGGCATGGGAAACATTTTTACTACGTGACAGCCAGGAAGCAAAGAGTGAGACAGGGATCCAAATAGCGCCACCAAGGACCTGCCCCCAGTGATCTGATTTCCTTCCATGAAGCCCCCCTTCCTAAAGGTCTCACCATCTCCCAATAGCATCCTAAGCCAGCAACCAAGCCTTAAGCTCATGGCCCTCTGGGAGGCCCTTCAGATCCAAACCAAAACACCAGGACCTTCCCTCTATCTCAAAATCCCTAATCACATCTGCAAAGTCTGTTTTACCACGTAGAATAACATATTCCAAGGATCCAGGGGTTAGTGGACACCCTTAGGGATCATTATTTGCCCAACCTCAGCAGGAATGCTTGGGATTCAGCACTACAAAGTGAGTCTGAGGCCTGCCTTCCCCTCTTATTACACGTTGGAACCTTGAAGGACGCTCACCCCCCGTTAGCCTCTGGTTTCCGACCTGCGAAACAGAGATGGCATTTATGCTTGTTCTACCTCCTTCCACAGGTTGAAATGACCTCATTAAGCGTTCATGAAACCTGTGTAAAACATGCTGCACAAAAAAATGGAAACCCGTATATGAAACTCCTTAGCACTCTGCCCGGAGTGTATGGTAGATCAGTCAATGGCTGGGGCACGGTAGCCGGCTGGCCAGAAACGAACCTGATATTCAGATGAAACTGAGCACGTGACGTAATCGTGGTCTCCTGAAGCCCCTGGTTGGCCGTCAGTCCAGGGAGAGGCCACATTGCTGACTTTGAAGAGGAAGAAAGGGGCTCTGACCCAAGGCATGTAACAGATTCTAGCCACAATAAGTGGTGAGGAAATGGGCCCTCTCCCAGGGTCTCCAGAGGGCACATCTGTTGACACTTGGTTTTGAGTCTGGGGAGGCCCTGGTCAGGTGTTTAAGTCACAGTGCTCTAAGATGGTAAATGTGAAGGTGTTCGCCCTCCTTTGTGGCAAATTGTTACAGTGTCAATAGAAACTTTACAGGATGAATCCTTGGAGTTTGGTCCTATGGACCAACCATTCTTTCTCTGGGTAGGATTTCTTTTCTTTTCTTTCTTTCTTTCTTTCTTTCTTTCTTTCTTTCTTTCTTTCTTTCTTTTTTTTTTTTTTTATTTGATACTGAGGATTGAACTCAGGGGCACTTAACCACTCAGCCACACCGGCAGCCCTTTTTTACCTTTTAGTTACAGACAGGTTCTCAGTGAGTTGCTGAGGGCCTCACTAAGTTGTGGAGGCTGGCTTTGAACTCACAATCCTCCTGCCTCAGCCTCCTGAGCTGCTGGTATTTCATGTCCAGTTTCTGGGTGAGATTTCTAACTGCCCTTCCTCCATCTCATTCCCCATCTGTAGCAATGAAGTCTGAGTTCAACTTCACCCTCAGCACTTATCGATCTTATTTTTACTTTTTAACATTTATGACTGACACATAATAATTGTACATGTTTATGGGATTCAGTGTGATATTTTAATATAGTATTCATTATGCAATGATGAAATCAGAGTAATTAGCATACTCACCACCTCAAACATTGATCATTTCTTTTTGGTGAGAACATTTGAGATGCTCTGTTTTAGCTATTAGCTGTCGTCACTCCACACGTGGTAGAACACCAGACCTTATGGCTCCTGTCTAACGGGAGCATCATACCTGTTAGTCAATCTCTCCCTCCCATCCTCTCTTCCCCCATTCTCTCCAACCTCTGATGAGCAATATTCTGTTTATTATTTTTATGAGATCATCATTTTTAGATTCTGCATGGAAGTGGGATCCTGTCACATGTGCCTGGATTATTTCACTTGATATAATGTCTTCTGGGTTCAGCCATGCGGTTGCAGGTGAAGATTTCCTTCGTTTTTACAGTGGAACTGTATTCTGCTATGTATATATATATACTGATCCATCTCTTGTCAGTGCAGGAGTCCTGGAGTAAACATGAGAGGCAGCTATCTCTGTGACCTACTGTCAGTCCGAGTTCTCGACGTTTAGGTCTCTTGGTGGGAGTTTCCCATCCCTCACATCTCTCCATCTCTCTTCCCTATTCCAGTGAGCTCATCTTACAAAACTGCTCCCTGAGCTAAGTATATTTCCACCCTGTCACTCTGTCACCTACTCTGTTCCTGTCTGGTGGAGGTTCCAATCACAAGACATCCTTGGCAGTATGGAGCCAGGTGGGGGTCCTGGTGCCATACAAATGAAGACCAGGCCTAGGTGGACAAAGAGATTCCACAGACGTGCAATGGCACACAGTGGGGGTGGCAGGATCCTGTCCAGCACTGCAGTGGACAGAGCTGTTGGAGAACCTGGCACACCAACACCCACAGCTGTACCATGACTGGAAGAGGTGGGGGTGACAGGTTCCTTCAGCCCAGGGATCTATGAGTTCCATAGCTGAGCTTTGTTGGCCAGGAACCCCTTTTCTCAGCTGTATCCAGTCTCCTCTGGGCAGGTGCAGGGCTCATCTTGCTTTCAATTCCCTGAGCATGGCCTGCCGCTGCCCACCTCCTGGCAGCACCCTGCAGGGGGACTGGCACCCCACCTGGGAGGACTGGCATCCTCCCAGAGTCACACACGACACCGTGTCCCATCACAGCCACCTTCCCCATGTGGCCTTTGGAGTTCCCCGCCATCGCTGCCTTGCTCTCCCACCAAGACAGGAAGCCCGCACTTCCCCGGCTGGGACCTCTAACCTGTGACGCACCTGACATCTCCCATTTCACAGCTTCTAGTGTGAGGAGGAGCCTGTGGCTTCATCTTTGCCGCCCTGATCTGTCTCTTCTAAGGTCGATCTGTGCTCTCCCCGAATCCAAAGTTATTCAGGAAGAGACAGAAGTTTTAACTGTACGAGACAAAGTTCGATAAGACCTTAAAGTAAGAAGCTTGCAGCCCTGAGAGCATCAGGAAGGAGCATCCTGACTTACCCATTATCTTGCCAGTTCTTTATCGTTCCTCTTGTCAAAATACTGAAATGATTGCCAGTTAAATGAAATAAAGCTGTGACTATCATAAGAAAACTCTATAACACAAAACAAATTCATGGTGATATTATTCATGTTCACTAATAGAAGTGACTCTAAATTATTTAAGAATAGAATAGGCACTCCAAAGTAGGACAACCCCTTTGTTAGAGCCAAATAGATGCCCAGATTGCATTATGACCAGGAAAATGAGAATTTATGGCTGTTCCATCTAGTTGTATTGCCAGGTAGATGCATTTAATGGGCATTAGTTTTCTGTAAACATATGTGTGTGTGTGTTGTGTGTGTGTGTGTGTATATATCCATAACATCTATTATCTATCTATCTATTTATTGTTTAGATATTAGATATCCCTCAAAAGCTGGGTGAAAAGAGACAATGCAGGAAGGTTTAGAGGTGAAATGATTGGGTTGTGAGAGCCTTAACCCAAACATGAATTAATTCCCTGATGAAATTAACTGGGTGGTAACTGAAGGCAGGGAGGGTGTGTGGAGGAGGTGGATAATTGGGATTGTGCCTTTGGGGGTTGTATTTTGTCATGGGGAGGAGAACTCTCTCTTTGCTTCTTGGGTGCCATGTCTCCATCTGCTTTCTTCCACCACACACTTCTTCCAGGATGATCTTCCCACACTTTGGGCCCAGAACAATGGAGTCCACCATCTATGGATGAAACCTATGGAACTGTGAGCCTCCCAAATAAAGTTTTCCTCCTCTAATTGTTCTTGTGAGGTCTTTTGGTCACAGCAGTGAAAAAGCTGATACACACAAACACACACACATATTTATGTTACAGTATGTGTGTGTGTGTGTATATATATATATATAAAACAATATATTATACTATGTATATACACACACATTTATGTTAGAATTTATGTTAGGGTATATTTATAGTGTGTGTGTGTGTGTGTGTGTGTGTATCTGGATTTCGCTGCTGTGACCAAAAGGCCTGATAAGGACTACACACATACACACACACACACACACACACACATACCCTCCCTCTTGCCCTAATTAGAGGAGCTCAGGGTTACAATCTTTGCAACTGGCTTATATTAAAATTGGGGTGGGCAAAGGGAAGGGCTATAGTTAAAATGTCTTCAATTCGATCTTACATTCCATTTAAGGCTTAATATTATATTCTGAAAATGGACCACCACACTTTCTATTTCTTACACCTATAGGATTTTTTTCAGCAATTATTGTTCCAAGGCATGAACTTATTTGCATTTCTGAATGTTGGCAAAAAAAAAAAAAAATCAAATGAGATCTCTGTAGAAACCAACTGTGTAAAAATTCATATTGGAACTTAGCTTTAAATTCCTGTCACGAGTCAGAGGCAAAAATCAATGTATTTTTATTAAGGTTAGGGTGATACAAAGACAAGGCAGCTGGAAGAGATAATTGATGTTATAAAGCAAAAGCTGGAAAATTTGCTTGGAGTGATTTTAAAGAACTGAAGCTTTTTAATTTATCCTGTGAAAATGGGAAGACATCTAGATGGAGGTGGAAAATGAATAGACATCATTATTGAAAAGGTTTAGGAAGATTAAATTAACAATGGTCCCTACTGTGATAAGATATCTCCTTCTGCCAAGGCTGATTTGGAAAACATGATCTACTCCTGAATGCAATCATGGAAAAGGTATGGCGAGATGCTGAAGAAGACCTTTACTGCACTAATCCTACTACAGTTTTGGCTACAACATCAGCTGAGCAAACGGTCTCATCTTTGATGATGAATAGTCTCGCGACCCTGGGAAAATTAATTAACCTTTCTGAATCTAGAATTGTCCCTGGCACATTGCCACCTTTCAATAAGTAGAGCTCCTTCTCCTCCGCGGCCTCATTAATCCCAAAGAATTTCCACTTCTCTTGGGAAGAACATGAAGCGCCTGCAGTTCAAGGATGGCAAACCATCTTTATCACACGTCAGCTTCACCAGACCATGAACGGAGGGGGTAAGAACACGTTGCCAAGTTCGTCCTTTCTCTTGCTCCAGGAGGGACCGGTTGGCTTTGGCACTGTTTGTGCTCTGGTTAGGTGCCTCTCTGTGCTGTTGGTGAAGTGTCCTTGAAGCCTGGGCTCCAGACACTGAGTTTAAGGCCTGCTGTTGCACATTAAGTCCTTTCCCTGATAGCACTAAAACAATAAGTGAACTTTGGGGGGGCAAAGATGGCCGAGAACCGCAGAAAGGCTGAGCAATTTCACATTAGGGTTTTTCTTGGACAAAATCTTCTGAGTCTTCATGCTTTTATATCTCCTTTTAATTAATATGGCTGAAAGGAAGTTTCTCAAGTTGATTTCTCTTATGTTAGTAAAGTTAGATTTTTTTTTTCGTGGTAAATAAAGTAGTGCTGATTTTCTTGATTTTAGAAGAAGTAGAAAAGAATATGTCCAAGATCTCCACACTTTTTCCTGAGGGAGGAAAGGGGTGCTCCTCTGCCGGACGTTGGGATTTTCAGGCCAAGCACAAGCTTCTTGGAGCACAGAGGCAAAATCAAGAGCAGAGGTGGGTGGGAGGGGCTGCTGCTCTCAGGGTTGGAAACTCAGCTCTCTCAAAGGGCAGCTGGGATGCAGCTGGATGTAGCATGTGCTCAGCAGGTGCTCTTGGAAAGAGGGGCCGCAAAACCCATCTGCTATAGTTTGGATCTGGAATGTTCTCCAGAGGCCCCTGGGTTCAAGGCCTGGTCTTCATGGTGACATTCACAGGAGGTAGTAGAACTTTTAAGGGCCTGGTGGGCGGTCTTAGGTTGTTGGAGACATGCACTTTATAGGGACTGTGGGATGGGAATCTCCTTCTCTTTCTCTTTTGCCCATGGCTGGTGATGAGGCAGGTGAGCAGTTCTGCTCCTGACATGATATGATACGCTGCCTCATCACAGGTCTAACGCAAGAGGCTCATCAATCATGGATTGGAACCTCCAACACTGTGAGCCCAAATAAACCTTTTCTCTTTATGGGTTGATGATCTCAGGCATTTTGTTATACCAACAAAAAGATGACCATGAACCATCCCTCAGAGAGGGGAACTGCCAAGTCAGCCATGGACCCATAGGTGTTGAATTTTATGAATGTGTGTGAGATGATGAAAACCCATTGACAGAGACCTTGACCAATAAAGCCTCAGCTCTTAAACAAGGTCCTGAGTATGATCTGAAGCTGGTTATTTCTTAGGCAAAGAAGAGAGGCAAGACCAGAGTCAGATCCAGGAGAGGGTCTGGACTGGTACAGTACGTGGAAAGGAGATGGTCCAAAAGCAATCATAGGATTTGGTGATTGACAAGTGGGAGACATGAGGCTGTAAGGAAGAATCAGGATTTTAGAGCCCTGGAGGGCATCTAGTGCTCAAGAGTACACAGCCATTATAAAATGAGTCTCATGCACATCCATGCATTAGGTCAGCACTATTTAGGTTTGAGTTAGAGTGTGATTGGCTGGGAGTTCTGTGCTCCTGAATCAACAATATGTATCCAATAAATGAAGCATTTTTAAAAACCAAGATGAATAAAACAAAGCTATGTATTAATTGGTTAATGAAGATATAATTAGAACCACCCAGGAACCTAACCCTGTAGCTCCCCTTTGGGAACAGTGGCTCACCATTTGCTCAGTGCCCATGGAAACTCGACTATTACAGATAATGAGAAGGAACTCTGTTAGGTTTATTTAGTTCTTTGCTCGTGATCATATATTTAGATGTATTCACTGCAACAAAACAAACAAAGGAATACACTTATGTTTGTACAATAATGAGCAAATATTTCTGTGGGATGAATACTGTCACGAGCCGTCCATGGTCTGTGTGTGTGAACTGTTGAGCACAGTAGCCCAATGAGGGCACAGGCCTGGCACTGCGGGCTCCCTGTCAGGGAGTCATCGTGAGATGCAGGTGCACCTCCCCTCTCGATCTGCCTAAGATCCCACACAGCACCTGAGATGACTGCGACTTGCCAAGCTGTCAATCACTCTGCTGACCACAAGACATCACAAAGCAAGACTCCACCCTTGAACCTTGAAACCTTATCCCTGCCTCTGATGCCCCCCCCCCCCGCCCCCCGCTATAAAATAAAGGAAACCCGGGCTCATGCTCTCTTTCCAGTGCTCTTTCCAATGTGGAAGCTGACCCTTAAGGTCACAGGGCTGTCCCACCCTCGATTTGAAAAACTTATATCTGTGTCACATGATTTTTTGCTGCTTTCTTAGCTTAACACTGCAGCCAGTTCTTTTAAACCCAGTTTGACTGGTCTGCGCGGGTCATGGGCGAGAGAATTTCTAGGTATAAAGTTGCTCAAAGTGTGCGTGGGTATTGAGCCGTGAGCAATTACTATCCAGTGGGTCCTACCCTATTCTTTTACAAGCAAAACAGAGTGGACAGCGCCATGCCAAGTCTACCTATTTTCGAACTTTCGAATTTTTGCTAACCTGATGGACATAATAGAGTGTTTTAAGTTTTCATTTTTTGATAACTAGTGGCCATGAGTAGTTTTCCAATGTTATAATTAACTACTAGGTTTTTTTTTGTTGTTTGAATATTTTGTTTTTTGCTGTTGTCCATTTCTTCCTTTAGTTGATGACTTTTTAACTTCTTGATTTACAATACATTGTTTGCATGCTAGGAATACTAACACTTGTTAATTTGTTACCCAGATTCTTTGTCTTTGGACTATTTCTGAGTTTTATATTGGGTATAAGTTCTATAGTTTGGATCATAGCTGCTTCCCAAGTCCCATGGCTTGGTCCCCAGGGAGGTGTTGTCAGGAGATGGTGGTAGCTTTAGGAGGTGGAGCGTAATGGAAGAAGTTAGGTCACTGGGAGTGTGTCCTTAAAGGTGATATTGAGACTGTGACCCCTTCACCCCACCTTTTGTTTCCTGGTCACATGAGATGAGAAGTTTTTTTCCATCACACACTCCTACCATCATGACATTCTGCCTAACCTCAGGCCTCAAAGAGGCAAACTGACCATGAACTGAAACCTCTAAAACTGTGAGCCAAACCAAAAATTTCTTCCTTTTAAGTTGTTTTTCCTCCCTCAGGTATTTTGTTACAGTAACAGAAAGCTGACTAACAAGCACACACTGCCATTAGTATCTGGCACACCCATGAGGAGCCTCTGATTCTCTAAAACCAAGAGCCAAATTTAAACTTTCCTCTTTATATCTTAATTATCCCAGGTATTTTGATATAATGATGGAAACTGACTCACACAACGTGTGTGTGTATGTGTGTGTGTGTGTGTGTGTATTTCACTCCTTCAACTCTGTTATCACCTTAATGGATTCATGCTTAGGAAGGCTACATGTCCCCAAGATTTTAAAAATATCAATTTGATAACTTTTTTGGGGGGTAGGGTGGGTACCAGGGATTGAACCCAGGGTCACTCGACCACTGAGCCACATCCCCAGCCCTATTTTGTATTTTATTTAGAAACAGGGTCTCACTGAGTTGCTTAGCACCTTGCTAAGTTGCTGAAGCTGGCTTTGAACTTACAATCCTCCTGCCTCAGCCTCCTGAGCCTCTGAGATTCCAGGAGATTCCAGGCGTGCATCACCGCACGCAGCTCATTTGATAACTTTAGTTTAACATTTAAATCTTTTAGCTATGGTTTAGGTCTCATACAAAGCAAGAATCTATTTTCTTTCAAACAGAATTTTATCCCAAAATGTAAACTCTCTGATTTTCATTGGTTTCCTAGTTACCATTTAAATCTCTGCTATTGAGTTTATCAGGGTGGTTTAAATACTCCCTTATACTGCTCCTTTCTCACGTTGACAGTTTCCACGGTTTCACTTTTACCTTGGCTTGCATTACCCTCTTCTTGAAAAAAACAAAAACCCCAAAAAACAGTGTCAGTGATTAAGTTACTAAAACTCTCCCCAGTTGGCTTCACAAACAGAAAGACTTTAAGAGCCTGTTTTGGTTAATAGAGAACTACCTGGGATTCTGCATAAGGCTCTGCCGAATCTCTGGCAAACAGTGGCTTCAGTGCTGTCCTGAAGCAGATCCCCGGAGTCCTCCTGGTCCCACAACCCTTATTCTCGCCCAGCTCCCTGGCCCAGCACAAGTTGCGGGAAGGCTTGGGAAAACAGGACCCTTGTCATCCTTGGCCATGGTGACTTGGTGCTCCACTGAACCAGAGGCCTGAATTCCAGCCTCGCTGAGCTCACTGGGTCCTGATGAAGGTCGAGAAGTCCCTCCATGCTCTCTTTTACTTAGCTGGGGCTCATTTGTGGGGCAGTTCACACAAGATGATGACAAATGTTTCCATCAATACCTACTTCTATGATGAAGGGAGAGGAATAGAGGAGTGTCCTGGCCACATGGGGAATTAAGGCCCAGAGGGACAGGAATCAGCGCTGGTGTCCGACACAAGTAAACACTGATAAAGGAAATATGAAAGGTGAATGTCCTTGCTGACCAGAAGAGACGACCATTCTCCATTAGCATCCATCAGATCCTCATTACGAGTAGTTAACATGAAAACAAAGATGTGCAGAGCCCTGACCTTCACCCTGACCTTCACCCTGCACACACACCTGCAAGATCCAAGCCTGCTTCCTTCCACCTCATTTTCCTTTGCTCAGGACTCCTTGTCTTGCCTCCATACACCATCTCCTCCCCTATGGGTCAGATGCCTCAGTGCCCAAAGCAGAGCATGTATTTCAGTCAACAAAAACAGAGAATCCAGGGCTGAAGGGAAAAAAAATCATGGTGAATAACCTGCTGTGTGCAGCTCAGGCAAGAGAAAGGGAAGTCAGTTCGGAAACTTCCAGAACCTAGAATTAGACATGTTTTCAGAGACAAAGCAAGTGTTTAGGGGGAGTTTCAGGCAGGGGAAATGTAACAAAAAAAAAAAAAAAAAAAAAACAACTGGTAAATGTAACCAGCAGGCTTTGGAATCTGTAGGCATTCTGGATTTTGGGGTATATCATTTCCAAGTCTGGGAGACGAGGACCCCAACTCTGGAGGAAGTGGGTTAGTTACTGGGAAGAAGGGGACACCCCTTCCATTTGAATAATAGCTGGTATCATTTGTTGCCACCTATGTCAGAAAGCAACTCATGACCATGGTTAGGCAGGAGCTTCACTCCAGGGAAGGAAAGCTTGGAGCCTAAGACTACGATTGAGGAAACAGGACCCTCAAGCCCCCTTTCATCACTTCTGAGAGGGATGTGCTAGTTCTATGGTTTGATCTGAGCAAGGTTGAATGAAACTGTCCCCTCCCACCTTAGAGAACATCAGAGAATAGGACTCTAGCAAGCTGTGCTGATTTTATTTCTTCAACATACAACAACAACATTCAACCCCAAATTCCACCCAGTTAGAGGGACTGCTCAGCAACCTGTGAAAAAAACAGATGCAAACCCCAAATGCCACATTATCCGCTCTGATGCGCTCAGCTGTCACCAAGGTGCTGTGTGAAAATAATGATTTCCAAACACATAACAGAAAATACTTCTTGGCTCTGCAGAGCAGTGTCTGACACTTGCCAGCAAGTACTTACTTGGCTAAATTTGGAGGAAGAAGGTCTTGGAATAGGAAGGAAGTCCTTTTGGGTCCTCAAATTAAAAATTAAGAACCACATTTGTGAAAAAAATAAAGAAAATTCTTCCCAATTTATATAAACTTGTAAATTCAGCATGTAGTTAGCATGTATGTAAATATGCATACGTGTAGATATATGTTTTTAAGTATTTATAGTTTCATTGTCAGGGTCATCTGGTCAACCTCATGAGCAGGTGGAGAGGAGGCATGAACATGGGGGACCAGGCCAGGTATACCCTCTCCAGGTTATGAAACCAAGTGTTATGGGTTGAGTTATCAGGTATCTCCAAAAAGCACATGAGGGAAATAATGCAAGAATGTTCAGAGGTGAGATGATTAGGTCTCAGTAGCCTTGACCTAATTATCAAATTCATCCACTGATATAGATTCACCAAGGCATAACTGTAGCCAGGTAGAGTGTGACGGGAGGAGACAGGTCACTCGGGCGTGCCTTTGGGGGTTGTATTTTGTCCCTGGAGAGAGGCGATCTCTTTCTCCTTCCTGGCCACCATGTCCTGAGCTGCCTTCCTCTGCCACAGTCTTCCGCCATGATATTCTGCCTCACCTTGGGTCCAGGGCTATGGAGTCAGCCAACCATGGACTGAGCTAAAATAAACTTTTCCTCTTGTATGTTGTTTTTCTCAGGTCTTGTGGTCACAGTGACAAACAATTGGACTAAAACAACAAGTCTGGAAGACAAGAGTGACTCCTGAAGATACGCAGGTCATTAGTGACTAGAACCTATGGATGCTACATATAGGGTCAAAGGGATTTTGCAGATGTGAGTACATTATGGATTCTGATCTAGTGCTGGAGCGATTATCCTGAATCATCCTGATGGTGTTGGCATAATTGCAGCCGTCGTCCTTTCCCCCACCCCCACTTTATGTTCTTATTCCCAAGAAATAGAAACTAGCCCGAGATAAAGCCTCCCAACCTGGAGGCATGTCAGTCTTCCCCTGTTCCCTCACTGAGAGATAGCAGACAACTTACCTGCCCCTGAGATGGGAACCTACTGTTTTCCTGTTCTCTCCTTGAGAAGATAAAGGCACATGCCGGTTTCTCTGTTCCCCCTCTGAGAAACAGGAAAACTGCCTCTCTCTGCTCCCAAGAAACAAACTTGCCTTCTACATCTAAGATCAGAGGATGCTTACTATGTCAGTCAAGACTAAACCCGCCCCCAACACAGGGCCCTGATTCTAGCCTATAAAAGGTAACATTCAAGGGGGAGTGGCTGCTGCTGTCCCTCCCTCTGTGCAGAGCAGCCTTGTCAGGCTCTTGACAATAAACCCACTTCTTGTCCCAGGTGTGCGTTTGATCGGTCCTCTGCCACTTTTCTTTCAGATGGGACCTAAGTGTGATCACAAGCATCCGCATAAGAGACCGGCAAAGGGAGATTCGACACGGAAGTAGGAGACAGAAGCAAGAAGTCAGAATGATGCAAAGAAGGTCAAAAGCCAGAGAATGCAGGTGGCCTCCAGGTGCAAGAAAGGGCAAGGAAACAGTCTCTAGAAGGAGCCAATCTTGACGGCACCTTGATTTTTATCCAGTGAAATGGATTTTGGAGTTTCTGGTTACAGATCTGCAGGAGAAAGGACAGTTGTTGAAAGCCACCAATTTTGTATGTAATTGTAACAGTCAAAGGAAACGACTACGCCAAAGTTGTCGTAGAAATTGTTTTTTCTAAACATGGATCTGATGCAAAAGCAGATAATATTCAGAATATCAGAGACTGGCAATTCATTTATAAGACTCACTTTTACAATCCAAACCTTTTGAGATTTAATAGGATGAAAACTCACCATGCATCATCATCATCATTATTATCATTGTCATTATTATTGTTATAGTGAGCACTTGTGACTTGGCCTCTTCCAATCATAGGGAAGCATCTTCAGACCTAGTCCCCAGCTCTGCACTCACCCGGATGAGATCAAGTTTTGCTAAACTCCACCAGGCACAGAAAGGGAGGACCAGGCAACTGTACTCACAAGTAGGGTGACAAACCACTCAGGGCACCTAACGCAGCCCAAGACAAGGCACCGGAGATTGGCGACGGAGGCTGAGCAGGCCTTGGGACTGGGGCCCAGCAACTCTGCTACCTGGCTTCACCTTCCTCACTGGTCAACGCCTCTTTTCTTAGGTTTTTATTTTCTTCTGCAATAGTAGCTTTGTGATTGGTCCTTTTCCCAGGAGGCGATACCACTCCTAATGTAGACGTGCATTTCAAGTAGAATTCCTCTTCTATTCTGACAACCATTTTCAGGAAAATTGAAAATTGATTAATATAGCTGCTTTGGGGTGAGAATTTTAAATAAAATACTCTTTCAAATCATTTGAGACTCTTTGGCTAATGTGCTTGTAAACCTACAGCCGCTGTCTCAGACCTGGGAGAAGATCAGACACCCCACAGGTCTTCAGAAGAGCGCCTCAGCTAGATCCCATCCCTCAGGGAGAGCACAGGTCAGTTCTCAGGACAAATTAGGAACTTGATACTGCAGTTCCTCAGAGGCACACAGACATATGGAGGGTCTAATAAGGCTCCCAGGTCTGGCATTTCTCTAACATTTGGTTAGCATTCTTCATAGTACAATTTAGAGTTGAATATTAATAAGTCACTGTAAAGTCATCTCAGTTACAGGAAATAAGCATTGTTTCCTAATCCATTAATCTTCAATCATCTCTCAATGTGTCTGAGAATCAATCAGTCTATGCACCTGTCTGTCTATCTACCTACCTACCTGTCTATCATCTCAGGTATCTACCAAGATACTATCAGCTCTTTGTCTTTCAAATATCTTTTACTGGCCATCTGTCCATCTATTTGCTATTGGTTGTAGGACATGCCTATAACCATGGATGGATGCCACCCTGAGTTTATGATGGCAGGACTGAGTTTCAGTTTTAGCTTTCTGGCCCAGGTAAGCATTGGGGACCCCAAAACTTACTTTGCTTGTTTTCAGACTTTATGTAAGTGGAGACTGTCTGATTTCTTCCACTCAAGATTTATCCACATACTGTGCTGGGAGCATTGTAAGATCATTTCTTGCCATCGCACACTCCACGGCGAGCCCATCAAAGGATTCATTGTTCTAGTGCCGATGGATATTTCTTTTGTTTCCATTTGGAACTATGAGGGATGATTCAGGTTGACATATTCTTCAATTTTTCTTTGGAGCTTTGGTCCTACATTTTTTTAGTACATCTTTAGAAATGGAAGGGCAGTTTCAGATTTTCTAGGTGATGTTGACAGTTTTCCAAAATCATTGTACCAACTCCAGCTTCTGAACATCTTTCCTGACAACTGGCATGACTGGTCTCTTCCATTTGACTCACACTCTTGAATATAGAATGCTGTCATATATTGTTTTTTATTTGTAGTTCTTTATATACTTTTAATGTACTTTTATGTACTTTTTTATTTGTACTTCTTTAATGAACAATCAGTTTGAATCTATACATGCATATGGTGTGTGAATATGTGTGTGTGTATGTGTGTGTGTGTATATATATATATATATATATATATATATATATATATATATATATCAGGGATTGAATTCAGGATGCTTAACCACTGAGCCACATCTCCAGCCCTTTTAAAAAAAATTATTTAGAGACAGGGTCTAAGTTGCTTAGGCCTCACTAAGTTGCTGAAGCTGACTTTGAACTTGTGATCCTCCTACCTCAGCCTTCCAAGCCACTGGATTTTAGGCATGTGCCAACACACCTGGCTTTGACTATTTTTTGAATATCTTCTTGTTTAACTCTTTATTTTATTGTATTGTATTTTTTCAATGGCAACACAGTAAAATTTACTTCCTGGTGTATGGTTCTGTGCATTCTGCGTATGGATTTGTATAACCACCACCATAACCAGGATACAGATTGTCTCATATTGTGAAAACATTTCTACATATCACCCCTTTATAGTGACATCTTCCTGGATCTACTTTCTATAAGGATAGTTTTATCTTTTTCATAATGTTATATATTAAGCTATTCTTTTTTGCTGGATGCAACCAAGATTTTTCTTTGTCCATAATCCCCACCTATTTGTGTTCAGTATGTCTGAAATGTCTGAAATGGAAATTTTTAAAAAAATTTTCAGCTCCTAAATTCTTTAAGTGTGTGGGTTTTGACCAAATGCTCACAGGTAGCTACTCCTTATCCTCTGTTTTGTCTTTACTAAACATTAGTGAGACTTCCCATTTCCCATCAGGCCCTTGAGCACTTCTTACCCTCAAACAAGCACAAAAGTAAGGGGAATCCCCCCAAACACCACCTTCTCCTGATAATCAGTTGACTTTCTTCCCATCAGCCCCCCTGGTTATTTCCCGTTGCTCATCCAATGTCATCTCCACAGATTCTGCTTACCTCTGCCTGCTCCCTCCTTTACGTCTTTTTCTATATGATTTTGAGACATCACAGACTTCTGAGACGGGTGTGTTCTCCCTATTGCAATAATCTTTCTAATTAAAACCCTGCCTTACATGAAGTCACAGCTTGCCTTTTCTTTCTTTCTTTTTTTTTTCCTACAAATTTGGAGAGTCTTCAAGTAATATTTCTTTAAGCATTTCCCTGCCCCCCCATATGCATTGTTTGTTCTCTGCTTCCGAAACGCCTGTGTCTTGAACATGCAGCTTTTTGGTATGCACCATAGATCCTTAAGGTTCTGATCCCTTCCCTTGTTACATCCCTTTGCTCTCTTTTGCACAGATTGGACCATTTCTATCTTCATAATTCCCAATTGCTTCCTCTCATGTCCATTCTGCTGCTCTTGAGATCTTTTAGGGAATATTTTATTTTGATATTGCATTTTTCATCTGTAAAATTTCCCTGTCTGTTTTTTTAACACTTTCGATTTTGTCTTCCTGTGATTTTTCTACCTGTCCATTCATTTCAGATGTGTTTGCCCTTTCATCTTGGAGCATGGTTGTAACGGTTGTCCACACAGTGTGATGGGAGCCTTCTCTTGACTTTCCTTCTCTCTGTGATTCCTGTGGTTCTCTCCTGTCCCTGAAGCCTTCCTTCCTTGTGTTGTCACCATTGGTTAGGCTTCCTCATTTTCCCACACTATTGCTGTGGTGTTCTGCATCCCAGGGCAGGCCCTCAGAGGACAGAATGAGAAGAACAGGAAGGATTTGCCACACACTCTTGGGATTGCAATTCTCTAGTTATAGGAACAAATTTCTCCTCCCTCATTTTTGGGACCATGCCTGGTTGCCGTGGCTATTAGTGCTGCTGCTGTGGCCATGGTGCAGCCTGAGGACTGGCTGCAGAGAAGGGAAAAATGAGAAGAGAGGCGTCTCTGTTCTTTGACCCTTCTCCTGCTTCCTAGACCAGAAAGAGGGCTTCTCTTACAGCTCATCTGTCCACATCAAGGGCACATGTAAGGGTTTCAGTCTGTCTTTGGAGTCCCATTCAGGTGACACTGGAAGAAAAGAAAGTGACAAAAACACCCTTGGTTTGGTGGACATTTGAACATTCTCCCCTCCTGGAATCAGTACCAGACTTCATTCTTGGTGAAACATCTGTTCAAGTCTTTAAATATGATTTCCATTGGATACTCTTTCTCACTTGATATCTCTCTCTCTCTCTCTCTCTCTCTCTCTCTCTTATTTTTTTTTACTTAAAATAATTCTGTAAGCTGAATGTGGTGGCACCTGCCTGAAATCCCAGTAGCTTGGGAGGCTGAGGCAAGAGAATGGCAAGTTCAAAATCAGCCTCAGCAACTTGGGCCCTAAGCATCTCAGCAAGACCCTCTCTCAAAATAAAAAAAAGGGCTACAGCTGTGCCTAGTGGTTAAGAACCCTTGGGATCAATCCCTGGTACAAAAAGAAAAAAAATTTCCACGATAAGATGGTTCATGTTAATTTTTAATGGCTCCTTGGAGTACCATACTTCTCAAACACTCAGATTAATATTACAGGATTTTCTTCTTATATTCTTGAACCCCTTCCACTTTTAGAGGAATTATTTTTGAGATAGATCTTGTTTCCAAAAAAATGAAAATATGTATCTTTTAATATTGAAACAGGAAAGTAAGAGTCCCCTTAAGGAGACGGAAGATAATGGTACCAGGAAATTGACATTGGCTTGTTATTACTCTGATGCCCTACATCCAGGTTTCACACAGCCTCATGGGGGGCGGCGGGGGGCAATGGAAATGTGGATCTCATCAGCTAGAGATTTTTATATGTCTCTATATAGTACTTATGTGGAACTGCTTGACATGGAAACACTGTAAAATTAAAGTTCATACATCTATTACACTTTTATAATCTTAAGCAGATACATAGGTAGGTAGAAGGACCCATATTTTCAATATAGCTTGAAAAAAATAATTTAAAATATCTCTGATGTTCAATTGGAGGCCAACAAAAATTATTGTGCTTGTTTATGTGATTAATAATTAAGACAGATCGTCATCTGCTTTTTAGATATTTGTGAGTTCATCAAAATTTAGAAAACAATAACCAAATGCATGTTCCTTATCTAGTATCTTCTCTATTGGATTCAATAATATCTTTTCCATAGTATTGCTCGGGGGAAAACTGTATAAAAATTGCACCAGTTTCTCTTCTTATTTGAAGGACATTATAACCTTAAAAGCATCATTTTTTTATGCCTCCAGCACTCAGGAAAAACTTCTTTTTTCTTGAAATTATAACATGTGTAATCAAGTTCATTAACTGTACTACTATATACATTATAAATCACATAAAATACATGTCAGGAGGGGTATTATTTGTAATATCCAGTATTCTTAGGTCTAAATACATACTTTTTATAGCAGTAGATAACACATGTGTGGTATATTCATGGTGATGATGTCAATACTGCATTAGTCACTTAAGAGTATTTTAATTCAGGACAAAATGTGGACATTTTCCTTCCTAGTCTGCTTAAAGTGGACACAGCAATTATGATGTATGATAGAATTCTCCCCCTGGTAATCCTGGTTGCCATGGTGATGACCGTGTGGGCAAGAAGCACTGTGACTCACTTTATTTTCTCTGCTTGACTTCATCATCTCTGAAGGGGAAGAATGTGCATCTGGCCAAGGATTGCCTTTCAGGCCCCTTTGTATCTCCAGACCTGCCAATTAGGAGGGAGATCTGAACAGTGCGGAGTTGCCTTATTAAACACGATTTCTGCACATAAAAGAAGGGGTAATCTGTTTTGTTAAAACACAATCTGCAACAAAACAAAGAAAATCTGATTTTCCATCATGGAGACAACATGATTATTGTGGTCCAGCTACTGAGGCATGATTAATACTCTGCGCTTGATGATAAAAATCAAAACAAATGTGCACTATTTAGGTTCTACGCCATGTCTCAGCCACTACTGCAATTGTGAAGTGAAAGAAAAAAAACGTTTTATTGATCAATCTAAAACCACTTTGATTCTCTAGAGGTGAGTTTTTAAAAATATTTAAATGCTTTTTTAAAATTTATTTTTGGTACTAGGGATTGAACTCAGGGGCACTCGACCACTGAGCCACAACCCCAGCCCTAATTTGTATTTTATTTAGAGACGGGGTCTCACTGAGTTGCTTAGCGCCTCGCTTCTGCTGAGGCTGGCTTTGAACTCTCGATCTTCCTGTCTCAGTCTCCCGAGTTGCTGGGATTGTAGGCATGCGCCTTTATGCCTGGCTGAGTTATATATTTCTAAAACTTCATTATCAGTTCAGAGATGTGGAGATAATTTGAAGTTAGGATTCAATGCCTGGATGCTTTATCTGACTGCTCTGAGACCTTCAGAATATTACTTAATGACTCAGTGGCTTGATTGTATCATAGTTAAAAAGAAAAATATATAATATTAATATTATATCGTATTTAAAAAGAAAAATATATAAATATATAATAGTAAATATATATAATAGTAAAAGTACATAATGGTAAAATTGGAATGAGAAATATGTGTGAAAATATGTTAGTAT
This sequence comes from Marmota marmota marmota, assembly GCF_001458135.2. NCBI lineage: Eukaryota > Metazoa > Chordata > Mammalia > Rodentia > Sciuridae > Marmota > Marmota marmota. The sequence continues at coordinate 1,514,141 of NW_025999926.1, forward strand.
ATAGTAGTTTCCCTTTCTACAGGAATGCATTCCAAGACTCCAGTGGATACCTGAAATTAGTACCTACTTATACTGCAGATAGTACCTATCTGTACACTATGGTTTTCTTCTTACATGTGCACACCTATGATAAAGTTCAATTTACAAACTAAACAAGGAAATTCATGATAAAGTATAATCATAAAATATGATAATCATAAAATATATAATGTAGTAAAAGTTATTTCAAACTTATGAATAATATACTTCTGGAAGTTTCCATTTAGTATTTTCACACTGCAGTTGACCACAGGTAGCTGTGGAAAGTGAACCCACATGGGTGTATAACTTCAGTACTTCATAATCCTTCACTGAGTATTTGCTATCGACATCCTTATTAAGTACCTCAGTGCCTGTGTTAGGCAGCTTCATTTCTCTAGGGTCCCTAAATGCTTGAGGTCTCCTAACTCTCCTCTGAATCTCCCCTTGGATTAAGAATGGGAATGACATATGGAAAAATAAAATTAGGTACTATCTGCAGTATAAGAAAAATAAAATTAGGTACTATCTGCAGTATAAGTAGGTACTAATTATATATGGAAAAATAAAATTAGGTACTATCTGCAGTATAAGTAGGTACTAATTTCAGAATAGCAAAAACAATGCTAAGCAGGAAGTGTGAATCAGGCGGTATAGCGATACCAGATTTCAAACTATACTACAGAGCAATAGTAACAAAAACAGCATGGTACTGGTACCAAAACAGGCGGGTGGACCAATGGTACAGAATAGAGGACACAGAAACCAATCCACAAAACTACAACTATCTTATATTTGATAAAGGGGCTAAAAGCATGCAATGGAGGAAGGACAGCATCTTCACAAATGGTGCTGGGAAAACTGGAAATCCATATGCAACAAAATTGAAACTGAATCCCTTTCT
>NW_025999926.1:1515221-1635416 GCF_001458135.2 Marmota marmota marmota
ACAACAGACACTAGTATGGCAACATGTAAATCAATGGATGTGTAACTGATGTGAATCTGCAATCTGTATACGGGGTAAAAATGGGAGTTCATAACCCACTTGAATCAAAGTGTGAAATATGATATATCAAGAACTATGTAATGTTTTGAACAACCAACAATAAAAATTTAAAAAATCACACACACAAAAAAAGAATGGGAATGACAGCAATAGGCCCCAAGTTTCTCACTTAGGTGGAGTTGCTGTGCTCAACACGGAGATGAGGGCTTTCTGGATTAACGAGGGGTATGTGTCCCTCCTGATGACTGGAAATTTCCCCTGGGGACTGTCCCCAAATCAGCTTGGCAGGCCCCTTGGCCTTAGGCTAAGCAGCCTTCCTATTCCAGCTAACCAGCATGTGAGATGATTGGCTACTGCTTCTACTCTTCACCTCTGATAAGAAACAGGACTCAGGTGGGAAGAAAGAAAACCATTTAAGGATCCTCTCAAAAGATCATCTTTGTTTTTTAAAAGACTTAACATTGAATTGATCTAACTTCTTGAATCCCTGCCAAAAGAAACAAAATGTAAAAATGTTCGAATAGACTCCTGGAATTCAGGGATCTGATTTCTATGTGAAAATGATAAAGGAGATGATTTTTTTTTTTGGTAGTATGTGTTTTGTTATGAGATATTTTTCAATTATAGGTGTTGGATTTTTACATTTCCACTTATAATGTGTTTTGTTATGAGATATTTTAAAATTATAGGTGTTGAATTTTTACATTTCCATTTATAATATGGTTCAAGACCATCAAGGACTTTCTGAATCATACCTATTCAGTGTTTGAGCTGCATTTTCATGACATTGTGACTTTATCATTCTGTGGTAATGAAATAAGAGAGGATGGAACACTCAGATCGGATCCCGGGGATGTGCCCCAACAAAACAGAGAGCTGGGGTAGGTACATGGTGTTTCAGCTGCCATAGACTGCCTGGGAAATATAAATTAGTAATATTTACCAGGTGAGTCTAATTCAATGACTCAGAAGATTCCAGAAAGGCTGAATTCATCAAAGATTGATCATTCTTAAGGAGGATTTTCCCATGATGTTTTCTTCATTAGTCTCATAATATTCTTATAGATCCATTTGCCATCCTTCTAAAATGACTGGACGCATCCAGTGTTCTTAATTCCTTTTTCTCAATTTTTTCTTTCACCCCTTTTACTTTAATGGGTGCCCGTAGGTCTGATAATCATCTTTGACTTGCATGTACCTTCTATCATTTTAATTATATATTCATTCCACTTGGTGGTTTTGTCTTTTATTATTTTGTTTAAAATTTATCTAGTGGGTTGTAAACTATTTGGTTTCTAGATATCTTCACTGTTCAAAATTATCGAGGATTCCAAGTGTTTTTTATTTTATCTTCATACCTATCATGTTATTATGTTAGAAATGCAAATCAAGATATTTACAATCCATATTGTTATTTGAAATAATAAAAACCATTACACATGAACATATATTTATTGATATGAAATATATTTTAATAAAAGTCAACTGCAGTTTCTAAGAAATTTCACAGGAAGAATGACATTGTTTTTCTTTGCAAATCTTTTTAATGCCGGGCTTTAAAGATTGGATTCTGATATATGTTGATACATACAACTTGTTGCAATATATTTTATTTGAAGATTATGAAGAAATTCTGACCTTGATAAATACGTGACTGGGGGATTTGTCAGCTAATTGTGGGTGTTCTTTGCTGTTGCAAAACTTGACAAGTAGTAATTTCTTCAAGTTCAGTTGCAATGTGGAATATGTAAACCCATGTCAATGAACTTTTCATGCATTTACATTCAAATATGTTGGTTTATCTTGAGCTTCGGTTCATTTACTCATGGTAACAATACTTACTGGTCACTTAAAAATATTTACTTACTGACTAAAGTAGATTTTATAAATGTCAATGTATTTAATTCTATAATATCAAAAATTACATCTGTTAACATCTCACCACTTACCTCGTCAGTAAAGTCTTAGTTTGGGGAAGTTGTTAGACTCGCAATGGCAGATTGGAAGACAGTTGTCTGTCTGCATCAGTGGTCTCTGCGGAGTGAAAAAATTGGAAAAGAATGTTGTCCATACTCAATTGTGTCCAGACTTTTCTTTCTTGTCATTATTCCCTAAATATTACAACTATTTATGCGTCATTTGCATTATATTTAAGTGTTATAAGTAATCTGGAGAAGATTTAAAATGTATGGAAGGAGGTATGTAGATTATATGAAAATACTGCTTCTTCTTATAAAAGAAAAAAGACTTACAAGTCCACAGATTTTGGTATCTGCAGGAGGTCCTAGAACTCTGTGGACACAGACACAGCTGTACTTCAAGATTCTAATTTTCATTTGAAAGCTCCAATCTCACCATTGGCAACAGAAAAAAGTCAATTATTTTTCCTGAGTTGACAGGTTCACTTTGTTCATTTAAAAAAAAAAAAGTCTGAAAAATCCAAGTCTGTTTAACCATAGCTTGCCTGTCGGTAGCTCTAGCCATCACAAATGGTGTTTCATGAGTAACTTAACTAATTCGGCCACAAACTCCAATAAGAATTGCATGTGTGATTTCCTTGAGGCCATTCTCTCACCTCCACAGAGCAAGACCAGGTCTGTGGGCACCCCTCCTCCCATCACACACATAATGGAAGAGATGTGTACCTCTGGGTAATGATGTATGAAATTAATCCATTTTCCTGTTTCATCAAGAGCATTCTTTTTGTATATCAGGGATTGAACTCAGGGACACTAGACCACTGAGCCACATCCTCAGCCCTATTTTGTATTTTCTTTGGAGACAGGGTCTCACTGAGTTGCTTAGCGCTTTGCTGTTGCTGAGGCTGGCTTTGAACTTTAGATCCTCCTTCCTCAGCCTCCTGAGCTGCTGGGATTATAGGTATACACCTGGCTCATCAAGGGCTTTCTTAAGCAACAAGGCCACTTGTTTCCCTAGGAGCACGTGGGGGTGGTGAATACAAGGAGCACTTAATGTTTGTACCACTGATGTAAATATCAATGCAGCAAGAAAAACAATTGGTAATTGGTGTCATTGTAAAAATAGTCTGGACCCCATTAACTTCTTGAAAGGGTCTAGGGAACCTCTGGGGTCCACAGATCATACTTTCAGAACTGGTAATTTAGCTCATTTTCCCTATCCGCTGAATATTAAGGCTCTAGCTACGTAATTAAACCAATTTGCATATATGATAGTGATGTTTAAGATTAAGTTACTGAAGATCTTAAAGAGAAAATTATCGTCATGTGCTGGGACACTTCAAAATTGAATGAGCAATATTTAATTACTTTTAAATAGGTAAATGATTTCAAATGAACACCTTTTATAGATCGAGCTGTGTGAGACATCGATGAATCTTCTAGATTAAAAAACTAGAACATCACAGGATGACCACAAAAATCACCAGGATTCATGTTATAGCATAACAGAATAATTATAAATACGACAAAGACAATTTTCCTACCTCAAGTTTCTCAAAGATTATTAGTGTATTCAAGGTAACAACCTTATAATTATTCTTTACTGTCCAATTTGACAAATTATATTTTCCTAATATCCATGTCACGTCACTATTCTTTTCCTATTGAAAGGTTGCCCATTAAACTACTAAAGAAAATGCATGGATTGTGATTGCAACTCCAAATTTGTCTAAGTCTCTCAGGAGGAATCTAAGAATGTGGGCTGATGGTCATGTTTTACAAAATAGCTCTGTTTATACTAGTGTCACAGAATTTCTCGAGCAACTTATCCTTCCTCTTTTCTGGAACAACTGTATATATGAAGCTTTTCCTGTTTTTCTTCAAAGACAATGAACACTTCTCTCTGAGTTTCAGAGATCTAGGGCTTGGAAAGTCCTTAATTAAATTCAATTTCTTTGTTATTAGACTATGAATTTTTTTAAAAAAAATTCTATCCAAGAGAATTTTGTTACTTCATATTCCCTCAGAAAATTATCCATCTCATCTAGGCTTGCAGTATATACTTGTTTAAAACATTCTTTTAAACGATATACCTGTTATTTCCCCTTTCACTCAGAAGTATGCTTCTTCAAATCTACTTAATTGACCAGTCTTTTTGGGGCTTTGTTTATATTTTCAAAGAAATAGTTTTAGCTTTTGGTAGTGTTTTCTATTAGGTGGTTGGTCTTCTTTTTCTTTTTCTCTCTCTTTTTTTTTAAGATGGACACATCTTTATTTATTTTATTTATTTTTATGTGGTGCTGAAGATCGAACTCAGTGCCTCACATGCACAAGGCAAGTGCTCTACCGATGAGCCACAACCCCAGCCCTACATGGCTGTTCTTTAATCCAGTGATTTATTTCTGTTTCTTTCTTATTTACTTCATGGTAAGCATTTTTTTTGTTGTTGTTTTCTTTCTTTTTTTTTTTTGGTACCAGGGATTGAACCCAGGGGCTCTTAACCACTGAGCCACATCCCCAGCCCATTTTATTTTTATTGTTTCTTTTTACTTTTGAGACAGGTGTTTGCTAAGTTGCTTAGAGCCTTACTTATTTGCTGAGTCTGGCTTTGAGCTTTAGATCCTCCTGCCTCAGTTTCCTGAGTTGCTGGAATTATAATTGCACCACTGCACCCGGCTTATGGTATAATTTTTTTTAAAATGAGTTTTTTTTTCCTAACTTAAATTCTTGGTATTTGACATCTTTGCTCTTCTGAGTTAAAAGCATGGACTTTCCTTTTACAATTACTCTAACTACTCATGGGTCCTGGTTTCACATACTCTATTGTCATTGAATTGTAGTCATATCAGAAGGTCACTTTTTTATTTTCCACTAAACAGGTCATGCATATTTAAGTTTCACACACATGCTCACACAGAAATAGAATGCTAACACTTTTTCAGTCTTATTTAAGAAAGCTGTACCTAACTTAAGGTCAGGAAGCTATCTTATCTGAGAGCTTCACAGTTTTACCATTTTCCTTCATGCCTTTAATATGTGTGGAATTTGACTGTGCATGCTTTAAGGTAGGAATCATTCAATTTCTTCCCTGTGGACGCAGAGTTGTGTTGAAGAGACTGTGGTGTCTCCACTGTATCAACAGGAAATGCCACTGTATGTGACATCAGTTTCTATGATGTTTACTAAGATTGACTTATTTGACTACCTCTGCCCAAATACTATGGAACCTTAATTATTATAATTTGTTATAATTTTATTTATTTTTGATCAGTGTGTTTTATTTTTTTTTATTGGTTGTTCAAAACATTACAAAGCTCTTGACATATCATATTTCATACATTAGATTCAAGTGGGTTATGAACTCCCATTTTTACCCCAAATACAGATTGTTATAATTTTAAAATGAGTTTTGACATGTTAGAACTAGCCCTCCTAGATTGTTTTTATTAGGCAAATCTTTAATATTCTTGGTCCTTTGCATTTCCACATAAAATTTTTAGAATCAGTTTATCATATAACATGCACAAAAAAATAGAATTTTTTTTCATTGAAAGCACAATTTGGGAAAAAATAATTTATTTAAATAGTACTCCAATCTATGAACTTTAGGTGTCTTCTGACTTAGTCTCTTTTATTATTTCTCAATGAGACAGAGGCAGCCGTGACACCCTCCACTATGAGAGAGCAGAGCATTCAAGCCACCCCAGTGCCATTTTCTAATGTGTTTTCTTTCACAAGGTGACCTTTGCTCAGTGTCATCGCTGGCTGTTAAGAATACATTCTCCATGGATCCAGTCTTCAGAATATCTGGCAGTTTCTGACTTTGGGTACATTGCAACGGGCTGAAGCTCTCAGGCTAAGAAGGCACATGTCCAATACACATCAATGTTTCATTAGCCCAGTGAAATGTCTCCAGAACAGAACTGTTGGTAAATTAGCCAAGAACGTCCTGGTGTTTGTGGTATGACAGAGTTTCCCTACTACTACCATAATTAGACCTTGACTGGTCTCCCTACCACACATATACTGACTGAGATACACGTTGGTTTTGTGTTTCTGATCTGAACCCCAAAGAACGCTTTGATAATTGTGCTCTGAACTGAAAATTCCAGACTAGTGAACACTGGCAGTACATTACTGGGGCTGGTGGTCAGTTGAAACATCTCCAAACACCTTCAGACACCTTGAAACCATCCAAAAGCCATTACTATGAGATCATCTTACAAAGGATAGAAAGCAATGACTAGAACAAAAACTTGGCATTCTTTATTTTTATTTTTTATTGATTTTTTAAAAACATAAATGACAGCAGAATGCATTACAATTTTTATTACACACATACAGCACAATTGTTCATATCTCTGTATATAAAGTATGTTGGCAGCAATTCGTGTCTTCATACATGTACTTTGGATAATGATGTCCATCACATTCCACCATCCTTGCTAATCCCCTGCCCCCTCCCTTTCCCTCCCACCCCTCTGCCCTATCTAGAATTCCCTTATTCCTCCCATGCTCTCCCTCCCTACCCCACTATGAGTCAGCCTCCTTATATCAGAGAAAACATTCAACATTTGGTTTTATGGGATTGGCTAACTTCACTTAGCATTATCTTCTCCAACGCCACCCATTTACCTGCAAATGCCATGATTTTATTCTCTTTTATTGCTGGGTAAAATTCCATTGTATTACTGATTGCTGTCATGATAGACAGCATATTCAGGGACTGCTAGCAAGATGGTTAGAATTATGGTATTGAGTTTCTCATTTAAAACAAGATGCACAAGGCAGGTCTACCTACCAAACCTTCCAATTGGATTTATTGACTTTTTGGGTATAAAATTCTGAAAGTGAATCAACTGCTACAGAATTGCCATATTTGTCAACATTTCCCCCAGAGTGACTCATTACCATGAGGAGTCTGTTGCTTAATGCCATCTGGTGATGAACATTTTGGCAATATTTTCCAGAATATTCGATAAGGCCACTGTGAAGAAAGACAGCATTCTGTGGCTGCCAGTAGGGTTTCTGCGGTGCGTCACCTGATGGTGACATCACGGCGTTGCTGCTTCTCTTATCATACCAAGGGTAGAGCCTCGGAAGGGAAGTTGTCCCCTGTTTAAATTTGTCAGTTGAAGGGTAATGCACGGTGTTATGTTGGCATGGCAAAAGTTATGTTTGGTGGGTAATGTCTGGAATTTATTGATCTCGTGATTTAGTTCAACTTTTACGTCTGTTAAATTTGACAATAATAAAGATTTGATAATTTGAAGGCAATTTGTTTTTGAATGAATCATACTAGTATTTTTTTTCACTCCTATTCAGAGCAGCAAAAGCCATGTTCAGATCAAGGAAAGAACGAACCCATCATTTGAGGAAGATGAGCCCCGTACAATAGAGAACAAAGAAAGAAGATGCTCTTAAACCTGCTTTTCTTTCTTATAAGAGCAAATGCACATTTCCTTTGGTGTTGAAAACAGCAATCCCTAGTTCCCTAACACATGAATAACTTGGCATGTGGCAGGTACATTTGAATAGCCCCTAGCCCAAACTGCTTTATTTTGGAAAGACCATAGGCATTCACAACGCTTGACATCCACAGGAGATTCAGCAAGATCACACTGCAGAGCAAAAAAATAAATAAATAAATCTCGCTGGCCGAGCTGACGTTTACTGAAGATTTCCCCCATGGCTGCAACAGAAATTGACTGAGCCCTGTGCCAAAATCCAGAGCTAGTGCCCGGGGCACTCACTGTTTCTGCTCTTCAATCTTCTTCTTCTAAAAACACCAGCATGCTTCTTGCCCAATTTGTAACGTTAAAAGGATATCCAGAAATACTAATACTTGATCATAGTATAATGGCTGAAATTGATTGAGCATTGGATATATGTGTTTGAAAATCAAATAGGATAATTCATGTGATGATCTTAAATATAGCAGAGCATATGTTGAATCAACATGAGGGCGTCTGTGCTTCTTGGCCCTCAGGGATGCTAACAATGAGCGTCCAGGGAAAAATGAAGTCACGTTTTATCATCTTCGTTTTATTTCCTTTAAAATGACCTCCACTTCAGGTACAGGCCCTCTTGACCATCTACAGTGGGACATTCTTGGGGTCCACATATGGCTTTGTTTGTGCTGGGCTCAGATTCCTGCTTCAGGTTCTACTCCCTGAGTCAGATCCATTCTGGATTCTTGGCCAACTTCCTTCTGACCATCAGCTTGACCTGGTGATTCCTGTTCATGTTGGCTCATTTTCCGGCCTCGTCTGATTGACAGCATTCGTGCTTTTCAGAATCTAGACTCTTTGTCTCTCCCACAGGGACACATGCTACAGGAGTGGGGGACACGGTTGCTTTTGCTCTTTCTTACAGGTTGCAGGCTAGGAAAAAGCCAGATATATAATTGACGATGAAACTCACCGAGTCATTATGGAATTTCAATTTTTAAAGTCTCCTTTTATCATAATTATGAACTTCATACATCTTTCAAATTAGCCGTCTTTGAAGTGACTATTTTATTTCACACATTCGGGAAAGAGCCTTTTCAGTTTCCATTTTAAGTATTATTCATGTTTTCATGGTTTTTCAGCCAGCTACCCTGAAAGTCACAGTATCTGAATCACAGTGAGGTGCTCAATTTCTTTCTTCTTTTTTTTCCCCCTAATACAACAACACAGAAGAAAGATTCATTTGGGGGATCTTACAAAAAAAGAGGCAGGCTGGAGATCAAGCTCAGGGGTAGAGCACTTGCGTAGCAGGCAAGGGTCCTGGGTCCCGTCCTCAGTACCACGAAAAAATAAAGAAAATAAAATGAAATAAGTAAAGATGCTTACTCACTCAGCTCCATCCTCACCCAAGGGCTTTCTGTTGAGAGAAGCAAACGAGTTCACGAGAAATCAAGGCACTGGTGGCTTAGGATTCCATTCCTGGAGGAAGCTTGTCAGAGTCTCCACATTTTAATTGTTATCTGCTTCATTAGCCAACGGAACAAGCAACTATTACACACTAGACACCGAAAAAAGATGCCGGCACATCTAGAACAATCATCTATGTCACTTAATGTGAAGGATAGAGTCAAGTTCCTGAAGAAATGTGAACTGCATTTTAGTATCGTGACACTTCTGGTTTCCCAGTCAAACCTCGAGGCAGCTTCTGGGCTTGGGGCTCATCTATGGAATTTCTTACTTGTCTTGGGTGGAATCTCTCTGAGTTCTGGAGCTGATGGAGGTTGCCAGAATGTTGAAGGTACATCTGGAGGTCATCTACAGAGAAAAAAAAAAAACACTTCAAAAACTAAAACTTGTGAGGCTCTAGACTGGTGACAGGTGTTTCTTTTTATTGTTTTTCTGAGGTTCCCATCGCCTTCAAACTTCTTGTAGAAGCAGAAAATGAAATTAGGATTGATAAGAACCTTGAGTAATGTGTAATAGTTTTCATTGTCTCAAAGACTGAGTCAGGGAGACAGATATTTCCCATATTCAAGAGAATATGTGGGTTCAGGGTTGCTTCTTTTATTATCTTTTAACACGCTGTGCTCAAAATATGACTTGTGTTTTTCTGATTCATACCTATGAAGCCAGGATCCAGAAACCCGCACTGCAGCTCAGATAGAGTGCCCTCACTCAATAGATGCTTCCCCAGGCTTTATAAATCTTAGTCAGAAATGCAAAACCACTGTGGCAGGCAAGTGTACCCCAAAGGCTCAGGTGTTAACGGCTGGGTCCCCAGCCTGTGGGACTATCAGGAGGTGGTGGAACCTATAAGAGTTAGAGACTCATGGGAGCTTTTAGGTTATTGGGAGCATGTCTTTAATGGGGATAACAGGACTCTGGTCCCTTCCTCTCCTCTCTTTTACTTTCTCGCCAGGAGGTGAATGGCTCTCACTCCATCACATGCTTCTTAACACGATGTGCTCATCTTATCATGGGCCCTCAAACAATGTGGGCAATTGATGATGGAATGAAACCTCCAAAGCTAAGCCAGAATTAACATTTCCTCTTTATAAGTTGGCTATCTCAGGTATTTTGTTACAGTAATAGAAAACTAACACACACAGATAAAACTGAAAATTTAGCATCTGAATAATACAAAACATCTACTGAGAAAAAAGTACATGCCAGACACTATTCTTACACTTAAACTCATGAAGTAAGTGCACTTTTTAATTCCCATTTTACAAGAGAAAACTATTGCCCAGTTAGGTGAAAGCTGCCGGACCACAGAGCTATGCTGTCACCCTCGGACAACTATGGGAATGAGAATGTGAGCTTGATAGCTATCAGTGCCCTAGAGACCCTCCCTTATTCTTCTCATGTGTTCTTGGGCTTCCAGTTGGGTCTGTTCAATGTGAAACAAGAATTGAGCAAAACTTGAGAAGAAATGGAGGTCCTAGATTTATTCCTTCCCCGAGGCACCAGTGGGTTAGAGTCTTGGTAAGTCAAAGACTATCAAGCGGTCCTTCCACAACACATCCATGTTTCTGGCTTCTGGTACTTTCTTCTTATATGGCCCCTTTAGAGAGGAATAGCACCCACCATGACCAGCCGTGGGAGAGATCCATGTCTTTCTTCCTAACTGCAATGCCAACTTTTTCTGCCAGAATCCGGATAGATTTACAGAATCTGTCAGAATAAGTTTCAGCAGAAATAAATGATAAAACTCATGGGCCGTTTCTCAGCCTTGGGAAGGGGATATAACCAATGAGTATTATGAATAGTCAGTAAAACAGACATGTTTGAGCTCCTAGCACAATTTCTGTCTCACAAAGTGCTTCAGAAATTGGATTAACGCAAATTTGAGTCAACAGTGCTTTAAATCTTAAAATTACTAACCTACCTCTGACATGCTGCTATATGAATGTATCTTGGCAATTTCTCTCTATATTCCTTAGCCTTTTTCCCATCCTGAATTTTAAGGTACACATCATACTCTAAAAATTTTAAATTTTAAATTATTAATGTACTAGTGTTTAAATTTTTAGATACTAGTTAAATAGTGTTTTCAACTAGCCTTCCACATCAAACTCAAACACTGGCATTTCTGAAAAAAAGGCCATAGGGAAATGTATTTGAAAGAAGAATAAAGGTGTGGGGGTTCTTCTTCCAAGACAGAACATTGGAACTGTGTGAAATTAGAAAGTATAGCATCACGCCCATCGAGTCCAGGGAGGATCTCAGACGTAAAAGATCATTAGTGTTCATGACGGCCCAAGAGTGTTCTCTGAACAGCCCAGCTGAGATGGTTTAGCTGACTCCTTGGTCTGAATCATATTCCTTGTCATTTGTAGGCTTTAGCAGGAATGAAAGCACCACGAACATTATTTCCCAGGAAGGTGAGGACGGCACAATCTGGATTTATTTGTGCTTTGTTCAAACAAGTGGGATGAGTTAATTCATGAGAATGAATTAATGATACTTGGTGATAAAAATCTTGCTTGGTGAGCATTGTCTTGGCAAGTTTTCTGGCTCCTCTCTTAACGGCCTCCACCCTACGTAGAATCCCATCATCTTTTATGCTGTGGCCTCTACTGACCTGCAGCTGTTCACCTGATGTGTCTCCCTTATGGGACTGTGGTCCTTTGTGGATAGAGGGTAAAGCATAACCTGTAGGAAGAACTCAATCAGTGCTTGTGGGATTTCAGTAAGATACCATGACACTAATGAAAACGAAGAGCTCAAGAGTGCAGTCTCTGTGTTTGAGGGTAGGGCGTGATTTGTAACAGGTCTGTGGACATTTACTCTAATGGTTTTGATCTAGCTGTAAAGGAAAATCCCAAACATTGCAAAACCAGGATAGAGAATAAGGACCCAAACAACCTTATGTTATAGTGCAACCTTAGTTAAATCAAAATCCATGATGGGAAACATGGCTTTAGAATTCAGAGGGGGCTGGGGTGGTGGCTCCGTGGTAGAGCACTTGCCTAGCATGTGTGAGGCACCGGGGTCCATTCTCAGCACCACATATAGATAAATAAAATTAAAGGTCCATTGACAACCAAAAAAGTATTAAAAAAAAACAACAACAACAACACTTAATTCAGAGGCCTTGTTTGTCAGTCATGTAGGAGGGCTTATCATAATGCAAAGCTGAGAAAATTGGCCAGGTAATAAAATGTAAACTTGGGAAAGATAAACTTGACAACAGCTAGATGAATCACAACATACTCTTTATAAAAACTAAGAGTTCAAGGTTTGTGAATTAGCAAAAGCTACTGAAATTCCAATTTTCTGTCCATCAGTTTGGGTTGTTTTGGGCCAGTATATCTGCTGAGAAAAACTAGAAAAAAATTATAAAATGTAAAAACAGAAATTGGCTCAATATGAGAATGTGTGGGGTCTAGGAGAAAAGCGCAACCAAGAAAAATGAGCCAAAGTCTCCGTGTCAGTTTTTTCTTCAAAGAGACGTTTGTTAGTTTTAAAGGAGTGACTGAGAAGATGGAAGGCTGAGCAGGTCAGTCAACAGCCAGGTTGGTTTAGGGGAGGAACGTTGGAGAAGAGGCCCTGCAGGAAGGCGGAGGCCAGAAGACCCTCCAGTCTCTGGTTGAGCACAAACTGCTCTCAGATCCCATGATGTCCCTGGCCTGGACCCGAGGCATTTCAATTCCTCTCTGTATTCCAGTGGTCACACTTTTGGCCAGGCCAGAGCAGTAGTAAACCATCTCTGGGTAAGACGGCACCATTTAGAAACTCAAATTATCTTAAATTCTTTACAAATTTCAGCTTTCCATGAACAATAAGGAGGAACACATGAATGAACTGGACAGATCCACAGGAAAAGCAGCCAATACTAACAGATCCAGAGGTGACCTAGATAACGGAGTTATCAGACCCAGACGTTAAAACAATCACAATTGCTGTGTTAAAGAAGGTAAAAGACAAACTGGAGAATTCTAGCAAAATAAATCTTGAAAGAGCCAAATGGAAATTCTAGAACTAAATGTATATCAGTGTACAGATACCATAAGTATGTAGGTAGAAATCTAGAGAGAGATATAGAGAGACAGATCTATCTGTCTGTCTCATCTATCCATCTATTCATCTGTTTATCAAATTAAGAAGCTGGATAGCTTTTAGAATAGACCCCGTTGAAGAAAGACTAGGAAAGAGAGAATATACAGTCGGGACACCATTTATTTTCTTTTTGCCTCTCTTTAAGACTGGAAAATAAGAAAAAGACAATAAGAGCTTATAAAACACAGTGTCAAGGTTTAACTTATGGGGGAAAGTGGAAGCAATCTTTATGGAGATAACAGATGAGAAGGTCTAAAATTGATGAATGATATCAAGCTACAATATCAACAGCACCATGAACACCAAAGCTCAGACAATACAAAGAAAAAGAAGTGGATACACATTTGGTAAAACTGCTAAACAACAAAGATAAAGAGACTCATCTTAAGAAGGAGGAAGACATCTTCAACAGAGAAACCAAGACCCAAGGCCAACTTTCCCCATAAAAGACAACAGAAGTAATTAGAAAATGCAAAGTTACCTTCAAAGCACTTAAAAAACAAGTCAAAGTGAAATGAAACCCACCGACCTAGACTTTCACATCCAGAGAAAATATTTCTTGAAACATTTTCAAACACCCAGTGAGTGAATTTCTGTGGGCACACTCACCCTAAAGTGGATGCCAAATAGTGTCCTTTGAGTAGCCTAAGAATGATCCTCCATGAAATTTCAGCAACCTGAGGAGTAACAACCAATGGGAAATAAGGTAGGCAGGTTAATCTACATTAATGCTCACTGTGCTAAACAACTACTATCCCAATGTCCTGGGGGATTTAAGTACATATCTAAGTATCCATCAAATTAAAATGCTGTCTGAAAAACAGCAGCATAAAAGTCGGAGTCTATAAATCCTGTCAGTGTTCTGACTCACCCGTGAAAGTGACAGCACAGATGTTTGTGTGAACTGTATTTTTTAGGGTAATTACTGAAAAAGTAAAAGAATGTATGATCACCAATTAATTCAGCATGAGGAGAAAATGAGGAATAAACAATATTTATATCAAAAGCAGATGAGAAAAGACAAAGGACAAAAAAAAAGGGAATATAGTTGAATGGAATAGGAAGAAAATTGTAAAATTATAGATTTAAAACAAAATGTGCAGTGGTTATATTAACTAAAAATGGAATAAATTCTCCAACTATAGTACAAAAGTTATCAGTCTGGATTTAAGTATATATGTTTAAATTTGTACCCGTCTTAATTTACATATGCAAATATATCAATTTGAATATGTATATCAATCTGAATATATACATATGAAAATATACATATACATATATATCCCTATGATAAAGACTTAACACTAAGACACAGAAGGCAGAAGTTTAAAGAACAGAAAAAAGAAATCAGATAAACCCAATAAGAACTGTGTCAGTGTAACTACACTAATATCCACTTCTATTTTTAAGTTAGATTTTATTTGGAAAGTACTGCAGATTCACCATTGTAAGAAATAATACAGAGAGCTTCTGTATCTTTGACCCAGTTTTCCCCAGTGGTTACATTTGGCAAAAATATAGTAGAGTATCCCAATCGGGACACTGACGACGACATTCTCAAGATATAAAAATCCCTAGCACCACTATGCCCCCTTCAATAACCACGCAAACTTCCCTTCTTCCTCTGTCACCTGCTTAGCTCATGGAAGCCATTAAAATGTTTTTCATTTCTAAAAGATGGTCACTTTGATAATGTTAAATAAAATGACATCATATAGTATGTAGCCTTGGGGAGCTGGCTTTGGTCACTTCTAATTGATTCTCCACAGAGATTCATCCAAGTCATTGTGTGGATCAGAAGCCACTCCTTTTAGGGCTGAGTAGTAGTCCACAGTGCAGATGCACCACAGTTTGACTTTTATCTGGGTTGTCTCCAGCTTTGGGCTATTACACATAAAACTTCATGAGTCCTCATAGATATACTTGAGTGGATATCAGTTTTCATTGCTTTGGGATAAATACTCCAGAATACATTTGCCAAGTCATATGGTTTTACATTCTTAATTTTTAAATAAACTATCAAAATATTTTCTAAACTTGCAAAACCATTTTACATGTAGGGGTATATGTATGGGTGACCCAATTTCTTTGCATCTTTTTTTGTTTTAGCCATTCTCATGGTGTGTAATGATATGTATTTTTGATTTTAACTTGAACTTTCCTGAAAGCTAATGGTATTGAACATCTTTTTCTGTACTTATTTGCCATCTGTACTATCCCTATCAGTGAAATGTCTGTTCATGTCTTCTGCTCATTTTATGACTGGATATTTTTTAGGGCTTTGTAGTTATGCAATAACTGTGGGGTTCATTTGACATATTCATAAATGCATATGGCATAGCCATCTTCATTTCCATCCCATCCTACCTCTTTCTCTTCCTCCTCCCTCCTACGATCCCCTTCCTCTACTCTATTGATCTTCCCCATACTGATGTATTTATTTTTCAGCTGGTGCACTGTAGTCATATATAAAACTGGAATGCATTGTGATATTTCATACATGCCCATAGTGTGATTTTGTCAACTCGTTCACCAGTTCTTCCCTTTCCCCTTCTTCCTCTTCTTCTTACCCTGATTCTATTCTACTGATCTCCTTTCTGTTTTCTCAAGATTTCCCTTTTCTTTGTTGTTCCTTTTTTTTTCCTCTCTAGTTTTCACACAAAGAGAAAAACCTTTGATATTTGACTTTCTGGATCTGGTGTATTTCATTTAGCATGATGATCTCCAGTTCCATGCATTTACCAGCAAACCATGTAATCTCATTTTCTTTGTGGCTGAGTAGAACTTCATTGTGTATATGTACCACATTTTCTTTATCCATTCATCTATTTCTGGGCACCTGGACTGGTTCCATAAATTGGCTATTATGAGTCATGCTGCTCTAAACATTGGTATGTAGGTATCAGGATAATATGCTGATTTTAGTTCTATTGAATAAAGACTGAGGAGTGAGAGAGCTAGGTTATATGGTGGTTCCATTCCTCGTTTTTTGAGGAATCTCCATATTGCTTTCCAAAGTTATACTAATTTGCAGTCCCACCAACAATATGTGAGTGTACTTCCCCCTCCAACATCCTCACCAACAATTAGCATTATCTGTGTTCTTTATGATTGCCATTCTAACTGGGATGCGATGAAATTGCAGTGTTGTTTTGATTTTTATCTCTCTGATTACAAAGGCTACCAAATATTTTTGCATGTATTTGTTTGTCCATTTGAATTTCTTCTTTTGAAAAAGATCTTTCTAGATCTTTCCCCCATTTATTGAGTGAGATTTTAATTTTTTTTTTTTTTTGGTGTTATGAACCCCCACTGGAAGAATAGTTGGCAAAGATTTTTTTCCACTCTGTAGATTCTCTCTTCATACTCTTATTTCCTTTGCTCTGCAGAAGCTTTCTAATTCAATTCCATGCCACTTATTGACTTTTGGTTTCATTTCATGAGCTTTTAGGAGACTTATTAAGGAAGTTGCCTGAGCCAACGTTTTGGAGTGTTGAACCTATGTTGTCTTCTAGCAATTTCACTGTTTCTGGTCTTATTCCTAGATCCTTGAATATATACCCATCTCTTACTAATCCATAGTAAAAATATAAACGTCTCAACATAACGGTCAAAATATTTTAACTTCACAGAAGAGTGCCTGTGAATGTATAGTGAGCAGGAAAAGGTATCAGAAAATGAAAATAAAAACCAAAGTGTTATATGATTTCAAACCAAACAGACTAGCTGAAACACAAAGAGGCTCACAACATCAATATTGTTGACCATATGGAACAACTAGAACTTTAAATGTAAGATGTTCAACATTTTGGAAAATTCTTTCTAAAAATGTAAATCATACATCTGCCCTCAGATGCAGCAATTCTGCTAAGGTAGTAACCCAAGAGGGATAAAAATATATATTCTTGTACAAGGATGTTTATAGTTAGCTTCAAGCTGGAAAGAACACAAATGTCCATCAACATGAGGGTGCTTAAATTACTTGTAGTAGAATACTACCCAGTAATGCAAAAGTTGAACTACTGGGGCACACAATCATATGACTGAACCCCCCCTCGCAAAACTTTGTATTATGCAAAAAAGTAGTAAAAATATATTTCTACTCATATGAAGTTCAAAAGCTCAAAAAATTGATCTGTAGTAATCAGAATCCGTAGTGGTTATCTTGTAGAAAAAGGGTGGTTTGGGATTGAGTAAAAATGGGCATATGGTAGCTTTAGAAGGTAATGGAATATTCCTTATTTGGTGTGAGTGTTGGTTACATAAATAGAGATTTTTAAAAAAAAAAAAAACTCATTGAATTGTACACACAAGTCTTCTGGATTTCCCTATACAATTTTTTCCCTCAATAAAATTATTTAAAACACATGAGCTAACATATGAAAAAGATGTATGCATCACACCTCACTTAGAAGATACACAGATATTATCTAGAGAAAGTGCAATTTTTACACAGAAGTTACATAGAAGTCAGCTTTCTACTATCTTCCGTAGTCTGCCTCACAGAATCATGGCATTAATTTCTAGTCGTTAAAACTAATTCCATTTTTTCACGTTGTGCGAAAGTGAAGGTTACCATTATAACAAAATATAAGGACTCAAGTCCAATAATAATAATCTGTCTTCACTCATGTGATTCCCAAAGTGATACTTCTGATTGGCAGGTCCGCCTCTTCCAAGTGGTCTTTCAGGGACCCAGGCTCCTCCCCCAGTGGCACCATCATTTTTACCACAGGTCACGTGACATGTTGGCTCTGTGCCAGCCACGGGAAGGGAAAGCAGCTTGGGGATTCATGGCTGGCAGGCTTTCAGCTGGCAGGTTGGAAGGAGCACACACCACATCTACTCACATTCTGACTTCCAGAACACAGGCCCATGGCCACATCAAACTGCAAAGGAAAAATGGAACGTAATCTAGCTGTGCGCTCAGAGAGAGAGTAAGTCTGATGAACAGCTAACCTGTCACATCTAAGAAGAGCTCTGTGCTCAGGAGAGATTTCTGTTACTTTCTACCTCGTTTGTTTCCTCCTTCCTTTTTCAGTTTCCACTGGGAAAAATGTTCAAAGGATTTCTTGTGCAAATCTGAATACTGAGTGCTTATTATTTAATCCTAAATGCATTGAGAACCTGATTGCCGGGCATATGCACGAAGCCCTCGTATTCTACATTTTCTGGCCACAAGTGTTTGAGAAAATGAGTTCCTGTCTATGGCCCAGAGAGTCCAGGGGGACCTCAGTAAAATACAAAAATGCCCGTGAATCTACACAGCATCTAAGTAAGCATTGTGTTGCAGACAATGTAAATGCCATGTTTCACACATTCGGGTGCTACCATTTTTCAGGAATGGTAGCACATGCTAGTTAATGCCCAAGTTAATTGATAGAGGTGTTTTTGACTGGTTTTTGTCACTATTCATTCTTTCAATGGCATTTTAGTCTTTATTCTAGAATGGGATTCTTAGGTCCAAATATTTGGAAATCATTTTATTCTAGATTATTAGCAAAGCTAAAGCCAACACAACACAGTGTTTCAAGACATGGATTGGTTCAGATTTTAAAAAGCCAATCAGATTAATCCTGATTATATGTGTGATTATAATGCAAAAATTATACAATTAAAATAATAATAGTAATGGAAGGAGAACTGTAGAGTAGAGCTTGGGGATTAGGGGAGGGAGGAAGGAGGGCAAAGGAAGGTACCCGGAATGAGATTGATCCAATTATGTCATGTGAATGTGTGAGTAGGGCGTAATGAATCCCAGTATTTTTTAGTTGTAATGTACCAATAAAAAAGGTGGGTCTTGGGCTGAGAATACAGTTCAGTTGGTAGAGTGCTTGCTTCGCATGCTCCAGGCACTGGGTTTGCATCCCCAGCACCACACACACACACACACACACACACACACACACACACACAGTGGATCTTAGGGAGACTTTTGAAAAAGAAGTCAATCAGATTAGTTCCCAGCATTAAAATCTTTTGAATTTCTTAAACTCTTAACACAATTATTTTTCTAAAAAGCTTTTTTATTTTTTATTTTTTTGTTCCAAGAATTAAAAGACATCAAAGCAAATCTCCTGCTGGGAAACAAACCTCCAGTCATCTGAGCATGAAGTTCCAAGACAATGAGATCTCTGGTATAGTCCCAGCCTTGTCCTGTGGCCAGGTCTCTTTTGAGGAATATGCCTCTCTGCTTATCACTTACCACTCTGCATTTCTTTCTCAGACTTTGAGCCTGTCACATGCACTGTGCGTCTGCCCCGCTCGACTTCTCGAGACGACCTCTAAACCTCACTCTCCACCTGATTCTGCCTCCTCTTTGCACAACATCAGCTCCACTCACTATCTGGCAGATCTTTACAATTAGTGTCTACAATTTTATTCTTCATCTTAGTAACTCTCTGTAGGAATACAGTTTCACGGGCCTTATTCGCCTCTGCAGAAGCAGAACTGTTTCTGCTCTACAAGTGAACAGGAGGCAAAGTCAGAAAGTCATGGAGACTCATCTTGCTATCTGGGGTCCAGCCGTTTCTTTGCTTGAGTAGACAAGGAGATGGTGCCCAGCTGTTAGAATTAAAAAGGAAATGCCTATCTTCTTTTGTGTTTGGAGGAAAATAGGACAAATTGCTTTTGCTTTTCAGTTGTAAATAAGTGTGCTCTTAGAGGTCTGGCATCTTTATGGAATTAAAGAACCCTTTGACAAGGCAGAACAAAAGACATCATGAGGTAAGTAAATGAACTGAGAAGAGACATTCCAAGACCCTGGGTACCAGGCAGTGGGGGGACAGACTGCTCTCATGGCCAGTATAAGATGCTCAGAGTCAGGTGGCAGCCTTGGAACAAAAGAGCAATATGGATGTCAAATGGACCCGTCTTGGGGTATGTCATTATTGAACGGAGAGTCAAGTTCTCCTTCAAAACATACTTCAAGACAGGGCCTCCCACACAATTCCTGTTTATGTGAAATAAACGTAATTGATATCACGTTCTTATTTTATGAAGTCCAAAATATAGTATGTAATAAAACTCACAAACTGTCTCATGATCCTTGGACATAAAGTCCCTTAAAAAGGGTTTAAAATGTTAAAAAGCCTTTCATGTCAGACTCTTGGCAGCTTATGGCCACCAACGTCATTAGCCTGTCTGTTTGACTCTAAATGAATTACTCCAGCATAGAAGCTGATTTTGTTGCCTGGGGTGGAAATGAGAAAATGCAAAAGCGTCAATAACAACGTTTAGTAACAAGATGCTGACATGAAATGGCTCCTTGCATCCTTGCTAAGTTACCTCCTAAAACTCAGGGCAGATCTCCTCTTCCAAGAGCTGGGTCCTCTTTTGTGTCTCCAAACAGATTTGGGGAGAACAAAACATGCTCCTGGCTGTCACTGTTAATTAGTGTCTCTGGAGTGTGGCTTCCTGCCTGAGGCGCTGGCCAGACCCTGCCAAGCCCTACAGGGACACTCAGAAAAACATTGTTTACAACCCAGCGAGGCTCTTGTGCCTAGCTATTTTATGGCATTATAGAGAGGGACTCATCAGCTCCTTTCTGGGGGAGTGGGAATCATTTGAGATGCAGTGAGAAATTCTCCCGAACTAATCTTGGAGTGTGGAATCCTTATATTTATGATTATGGTTGTTGAAATTCTTTCCCAGGGCGATCGCACGATCTCAAATTAATGTGCCACACTGACACATGCTTTCAGTCGTGGTTGTTAGATTATCTGTTGCTGGGTGTCCTCCTCAGTCCCCTTTCCTTCTCCTGGTGGCAGGATTCACCTCCCAGCCGTGGATGTGAGACCCACTGGGCCCTGGGACCTTTTCCAGGACTTCTCTGGTGCAGTGGGGAGAGAGGCAGGGTGTATCCCCGGCTGCAAGCCCAGGATGGAGAGCCGGTGGAGCTGGGTGGCGGTCCTTCCTGAAGATAAAGGCAACTGGAGAGACAGAGCCAACAGGTGGGAGCTCTGGGGCTGAGGTGGGATAGAGCTGTTGCCAAGGGAATGTTGGGGAACAGAAAGTTGAGGATGGTGGGAACACGAGGTTAAGGGGACAATTCTATAAAATGGGCCCTCTGTGCTGACCCCACGTGCTTTCTTTTCCAAGAAGCCATCTACCTGCAGCCGTGCCTGGTCTAAGTGGACAGGCTATGTCACATTCCCCAGCAAACTGTGTTCACTGCAGGAGAAATGCAGGCCCAAGATAATGTCCATGGGAGGAACCCAGGAGATTTTTGTGACCATATCCTGAAACTCTGGGAGATAAGGATAGTTCCTCCTAACCATAAAATCTGCAAGAACGTATGGGTAAGAATCCAACTGGAACCCGTCAGCAGGGGCCAGGTGACCTAGAATCGCCCTGTCATGGGGACTTGAAAGTCTGATGTCACCCTGCTGTCCATCCAAAGTCAAGAGGTGGACCTGGGTAGGACTCCAAGACTCTCTGGAAACTCCTCTAGAATAAAACTGGGGTGTAGGACCCACTCTCTATCTTGAGGGTGTCCCCTTCCCCTTTCCTATCCCTTCAATAAACCCATTCCTGTTACTCTGAGTGACGTGTCTGAAATCTTTCTGACTTAATCACAAGAGGAGGCATTTGAAGAGGGGGTCTTCATGGTGCCTCAGTTTCTCAGAAGGCCCTAGCTCCAGAACAGGAGGAATCCCCCTTCCTGAAGTATGATTTCTTCAGGGGACCATCTCTCCTCCATTTGGACTGGGTGTCCTTGTGTGCCATCTCCCTCAATTCAGGAGTCCAGTGCCGACTGGGGTTTAAAGAGGAAGTATCCCTACCAAGTCTTTTTTATTTTCCTAGTTGAGAGATAATATTTGTACAAATTTAAAAGATACAGTATGATAACTTGAAAGAGGCCTATAACGTGTAATGTTCAAATCAGGGTGATAAGCATCTCTCTCTCCTTGAATAGTAATCCTTTCTATGGGTCCGGAACTTTTGTCCTTTAGTTTTCTGCTTATTTTGAAACATACCACGGACTGTTGTGGGCAATAGTTACCCTACAGGGCTATGAAAAACAGAAGTAGTTTCTACCAGTTGTGTTTTGAAGCCTCCTATCGAATCTCTTTCTTTTCCTTCACTCAGCCTCCTGTGACAATTATTCCACTCCATCTATGAGATCAACTGTTTAGTGTCCTTGAGTAATATAATATGGGTATTTCTGTACTTGGCTTCTTTCATTTAGCTTAATGTCCTCTAGGTCTGTTCATGTTGCTGCAAACTACAGGACTTCAGTCTTCTTTATGACTGAAAAATACTCCTTTGAGAGTGTGTGCCACGTTTTCTTTATCCATTCGTCCAATGAGAGGTCCCTCAGTTGATTCTTGGCTACTGTGAATAACACTGTAATAAACATAGGCATGCGGGTGTCTCTTTGGTATGCTGATACCACTTCCTTTATATATTTACCCAGTAGTGAAATTGCTGGATCTTATGACAGTTCAAATTTTAGCTTTTTAATGAACCTCCAAACTGTTCTCCACAGTGGCTGGGCTAATTTACATTACTACCAGCAGTGTATAAGAGTTCCTCATTCTCTGATGCTCACCAGCATCTGTTATTTTCTTTCTTTTTGATAAAAGCCATCCTGACAAGTGTGACATTTTGATTTGCATTTCCCTGATAATTACTGATGTCGAGAATCTTCATATATTTGTTGGCTATTTATCTTTTGATAAATGTCTACCCGTATCATTAGCCCATTTTCTAATTGGATTTTTTTGTGGTTGGGTTTTTTGAGTCCTTTATATATCCCTCAAAGTCTTTCTGTGTGTCTTATCTCCATGGTTTCTATCTCTACTTGTTTAATGATTATTAGAAAGAACCAGCTGCTCATAATAATGGAGTATTTGCATAAAGCTACTCCTGTCTCCACATCCATATCCATCTCACTCTTTTTGTTCTTTGATTTTATTGAGACAAAATCACTGTCAAATTGGGTGGTGGTTGATTTGTTTCAATGCCTTTATTCATCACAAAATAAAATTTGGAATCTCTTCCTATGTGAGACCTAGAAAAAAATGACACTAATTTTTGGACACCATAGGCCAACTATATTTTTCTTGGAAAACTACTGAGTAATTATTGCTTTGTGGAATGGTAGGTTTATATTTTCCCTTAGGCTCAATGGTACTGGGTATAGACCTAAAGAAGTGATTCCGCAAACACCCACGAAACACCAGAACTGTTCTCTGCCTAGTGACTTTACAACACAACCCACTTTCACACTGCCACCCACTTCCGGATAGGGAGAAATGAGAAGCTTTGTGGATGACAGCTATGAATTGAAGTGACTTGAAATTATCCTTTGGAGATCTGTGTTAGAAATCCAAAAGTCAGAAATTAGTTTTGCCAGATGGTTGGATTACCGGGCTGTGCTGTATGGCCTTAGCAGATTTCTTTTGACTTTCTGAGCTTGTGTTTCTTTAGTCATAAGTTGGAGATCATAGAAATTGTCTGACTTTTATGAGGGTTAAAGACTGTCATCAACATGCATCAACGGTGCCAGTGTGTATATTGTCAATCTCTTTTCTGTTGCTAAAACTGGATTTCATAGACTGGGAAATTTGTGAAGAACAGAGGTTTATTGAACTCACATTATGGAGTCTGGGAGGTTCAAGTTCATGGCTCCAGTACCTGCTTGACCTCTGGTGAGAGCCCTCTTGCTGCAATGTGGCATGGTGAGGGCATCCAGCAGCGAGTTGGAGCAGGTATGCTAGTTTGGGTGTCTCTTCCTCTTCTGGTAAAACTACTTTGGGGATGACATTTTTAACCATGAAATTTGGGGAACACATTCAAACTATAGCATTAGTGAGGAAATACAAAACACTGTTGCTATTATCTTCCTCCATTTGTTCATGGCCTCTAGGTCCTCCATATGCATTTCACCAGTTCTTTGATGATCCCATTCTTATGATGTGGGGATTAGAGACTGTGGACACTTTTCTAACCGTCCAAACAGGTGGGAAGCCATATCTATCAGGGAGATAGTAAAATGGAAAGGGACACAGGAGAATAGAAGTGCATGCTTAGGTCCTAAAAAATAGTCATGGATGGCTAATTCAGAGAAGGGCACAGGAGGACATCTCCAGGTGGGGCTCGCCTGCTCCCAGGGAGGGCTGAATGGGCTGTATGTGGAATTACAAAGTGGTGCACATGTTCAGAACTCCACTGAGACTTCCCCTTGCCAACTACTCCTGCAGCATCAACAAATAGTTCATATCTCTGTTATGATTTGGCTCTGAAGTGTCCCCCACAGGCTCACATATTGAAGGCTAGGTGCCCAGTGCTGCTATGTTCAGAGGTGGAGCTCTGGGGAAGTGGCTGGATCACGAGGGCTCTGAATGGACCCCAGGGAGGCAGTGGGAATGGGGAAGTTGTTGCAGAAAGCAGGTTGCTATGGGCTCTCTAACTTAAGGGGTTAGAAAATCTTAAGATAAATTCCAGAAGTGATTCAAGAACTCACCTGAAAACAATCAGGTACAGATAAGTGGGTGACTACTGGGAGCTCTTGAGAAACAGCAGCTTCCTAAGGGTTGGAGATGCTGTCATAGTTTGGAGAATTTGTATTCCATCCCCAGTAACACACACACACACACACACATACACACACGTACACGTATGTGCGCACATACACACACAAAATGTGCTGCTCCCTATAGCATGAAGAAAGCTGGTCATTTCAATTTCAAATAAGTTTGCCAAATGATAATAATGAGTTTATATTATATGAAAAAAGAGTAAAATCTTAATTAGGGATGCAAAAATGACATAAAGACATGAACATAACGATCATATTTCTGATAGTTCCATTCAATCTGGCAATTCTCCCTGAATCGGTACACTGAATGTAATTCTGATCACAATTTCAACGACATTTTTACAGAACTTGACAAGCTCATTTTAAAGTTCATGTGAAGGAGGAAATATCATAGATTAAATAACTAACTCAGTGATTGGATAAAAGGCCTGAGGTGTACCAAGCCCAGCAGACATCTTAACAAGTCATGAAATGAAGAAGACCAGAAATGCGAAGATCATTAATAAATGTATAACACAGGGGACCACATCGAGAATTCGGACAGACAGACACATACACACCCACTGTGGCAAACCTATGGACATCAGGGTGTTTTAATTTAAAGAGGAACACATGGGAAAGAATGGAGGGGTGCACATGCCCCTGACATGGGCTCCTGAGAGGATACGAAACTGGAATAACCCAAACATCTAAGTGTTTGGATCTCTCACACAGAGACATTGTTTAATGGACTATGGAATTTCAGATGTTCTTTTGAACATTCTCAAGTCTTGTGTGGTCTTCTGTTTTACTAATTTGTTTAGCTGTTAAATTTGTTTTGTGAAATGGAAGAAAGAACTTAGAATGCCAAGACTTTCCCCTTGGGCTAAGACTTCCCCTTTGAACAACTGCGTTGGAATCCTGGCTGCATACCTTCCTGACTGCGGGATCCTGGGTGAGTTATTTAAGCTCTTTGGGTCCCAGGTTCCTCACCTGGGAAATTGGAGACAATACTGCTCTAAGAAGGTGGAGATGAGACAGGCCGTGTGCAGGACAGGAGAAGCTCCTTGGGAAAGTCAGGTGACACACAGAATGAGGCCCAGCATGTGTGGAAGGCATGGGGTTGGTGGCTGATGTCAAGAGGAATACTTTAAATTTCAGGTGATCCCTCAAACAATGAGAAGCATTGGAATACTTCTGTGCCACAAAAATTTATCATCAGATTTATCCATTGAAAAGATTCCCTTGGCAGATCAAACTTATTGTGTTATAATTTATAACATTTTATAATTTAATTCTATGCTGTAAAATTAAATCTATTCCATACTACACCAAAAGTCTTAGTTAATAGTCAATATGAGCACTCATGTATAAAATGATATACACTTTTAAAAGCCTGCTTGTGAAGCATAATTGACAATTACTTTACCCAAGAATATATTTGGGGGCTCACTCAATCAATTTAGAAGAGTTGAGTTTTGCAGCCCACCTAATTGCTTGTGAGACAGGATATCAGACAGAAAATCCGCTGTCAACCAGAAAAATCAGCTCCCCAGGCAGCTCAGAAAAATCTTTGGAATTCAAATTTATGACTTTGGGACACTTGAGTTTCCAAAGTATATGTTTATTTTGTACTTTCTTACCATTATTATTTCTTAGTTCACTATTTTTATTATTCTAATTTTTATTTTTA
The DNA here is from genome assembly GCF_001458135.2 of Marmota marmota marmota. Classification (NCBI taxonomy): domain Eukaryota; kingdom Metazoa; phylum Chordata; class Mammalia; order Rodentia; family Sciuridae; genus Marmota; species Marmota marmota. Next base: position 1,541,430 of record NW_025999926.1, read on the forward strand.
TTTTATTATATAAAGAATTATTTTAAGAAGCACCTCATCACTCCAGTCAGAATGGCAAATATCAAGAATACAAGTAACAATAAATGTTGGTGAGGATGTGGGGGGAAAGGCACACTCATATATTGCTGTTAGGACTGCAAATTGGTGTAATCACTATGGAAGGCTGTGTGGCAATTCCTCAGAAATCTTGGAATGAAACCACCATTCGACCCAGTTATCCCACTCTTCAGTTTATACCCAAAGGACTTAAAATTAGCATACTGCAGTGACACAGACACATCAATGAACTATCATCCCAGGTGCCCTTCAACAGATGAATGGATAAGGAGAATGTGGTAGATATTCACAATGGAATATTACTCAGCCATAAGAAGAATAAAATTATGGCATTTGCAGGTAAATGGATGGAGCTGGAGCACATCATGCTGGAGGAAAAAAGCCAATCCTCCCAAAACGAAAGGCTGAATGTTTTCTCTGATATGCATATGCTAATTCACAATAAGGGGATGGGGCTAGGGAAAAATAAAGGTACTTTGGATTAGAGGGAGGGGAGTGGAGGGATGGGAGGAGATACGAGGGTGAAAGGATTATAGACTGAATGGGACATTATTACTCTATGTGCATATATGACTATACGACCAGTGTGTTTCTACAATGTGTACAACCAGAAGAATGAGAAGTTATACTCCGTTTATGTTTGATGTGTCAAAATGCATTCAACTGTCATGTATAACTAATTAGAACCAATTAAAATAAAAAACAAGTACATATGTATAAATATTTAATTTAGATATATAAGCACAAACCTAAGCTTCTGAATAGAATTAGAGTAAGTTGTACTGAATTGCTTCCTATGGCATCAGAGAGTGAATAGAGAATTTTAATGCACATGTAAGATTTTGACAGCATATATATTTAAATTGCACATAAAGCTGGTCTCTGAATGCAGCGTAAAAGCTTTAAGAAGACACCCTTCCTAATGTGTCTCTTTTCTACTTATTTTCAATAAACATATGTAAGTCTTATGACTTACAGGGTGTTATACAGGCTGCATTTATTTCCAGTGACTCTTACTTCCTCTGCCTTTGACATTTCAATCTTTCCAAAACATTTGTCAGATAGGTGGAGAAAAACAACTCTCTTTTATAATCCTAGGGAGAGAAAAAAATCTGCTAAAAAAGATGTTGGTGGAATTGGATATTTGTCTTCAGAAAGTAAACAGAGATACATTAATGTAACTATTGATCTAAGGGAATCGATAAGTTGAGGTGAACTGAGTACTTTGCTCGTAATTTTGATGCTAAGACAGAGAAAAACAGATGTCCATACCATAGAGAATTCTATAAAATGTTTGAAAATACATTTTCCAGTTGTTTTCAAAGAGTGGATGGATACATTATAAAGCGTACAATGCATGTATTTATATTCGAGGACACAAATATTTGTCTTAAATTAGGACTAAAATGTTCATTAAAACTCAGCTCATTTTCTGAGATAAGTCATAATCTTGTGTGTATGAAATAGCTTGGGCCAGAGTCCTGGATGAAGAGATTTCTTCTGCCTAGGAAAAAAAGTAAAAATATAGCTTTTCTTTAAATTTTGTGAAATTGAATGATATTCAAGAATTACTAAATTCAGTCATTGAAGTTTTCCATTTCTGTAAAGTACTGGCTTTTAAATTTCCATAACCAATACAGGATATTGGAAGTGATTGTTACATTTTTAATAGTTATTTTTAATCTTTTAATTATGAATCTTATTAATGTACTTTAAATAGAGACATTTAAACAATATTAATGGAATGCTTGCAAGTTTACAGTTAATATATAGAATATTTAAAAAACTGGCCTGGCCAAACCCCAATGACTCCCACCCCTCTCTTCAAGTGCCCCCTTCCTCTTCCTAACCTTCTTGTCTTTTGGGGACTTCATACATGCTTTCTATGTATAGAGTGAGTGACAGAGAAGAGGTCTGTGGTTATTGGTTTAGCCCTCGGTTCCAGTGTCAAGTGAGATGGGAGCATCTGTGTTTTCCACCGATTAAAGATTACTGCCACCCACACCCCCCCCCCAGGAGCTGGGAATGGGGTTCCCCTTGGTGGAATGGGCTGAGAAATAAAATCCAGGAAAAATAGAACAGCAGAAAAAAAAAATCAAAGAACGCAGAAAGTAGTTTCAAAAGCAGGAGCCGGCCAGACAGCTTATGACACAAGGGATCCCCGACTGCTTTATTTATGTGGGAAGACATCAAGGAAATTCTATGGAAAGTTCTTCACCCAAACAGGTTAAAGGTGGGGCCAGCTAGGCTGTTCTGTTCCTAAGGGGTTACGCCCATCTCTGGTGCTACTATGAGGGACCTCTCTAGCAGAGGGGAGGGGAAGGTCTGTCACCCTGGGAGAGTCACAGGAAGTTCCCAATGCCAGACCTAGTCCCTCCCTGGCTACCATGCTGGGAGAAGGGCCTCCTGTATTTCACGGATGGCTCCTTCCCATCATGCTCCTGGAGCCCAACTTCCAGGTCAAGAGGTGAGGTAGCCATGGGCCCTGTGTTTCCCTTGCTTTGCCCTCCAGTGTCCAAGAGCTGAGGCACAGGACGAGAGGAGCAGAGGTGCTAATCCACTCTCTGCATTTTTCTTTGTGTCGGGGGAGTCACTTTATGAACGAATCTCATCAATAGGTTCCTGTGCCCCGTTGCTCTAGTTCCTGTTAGGTTAGGTTGGCCTAGTGGGAAGGGCTGGAGGGAGAATGGGGGGCAACAGGAAAGAGAAATCAGGGTACGGATTCTGCCAGCACTTTCTCTACAGTGATTCTGTGAAAGGAAGAGTATTCCAATGTTTGGTAAGATGGCGAGGAAGACTTTATTCAGGACCACTGCAGAGAACGTTAAGGCCGTTGCAACAGTGAGAAGAGATCAGGGCCAAAGCTAAATACAGCAAACAAGGGAGTCCAGGAGCAGGGTGGAGGAGTCCGTGGGTGAAAAGTGACTAAGAGGAGCCCAGTATGCTAAACTGGCACATCTGCATTCTCAGAATTAGGCATGAATGATCAGACACCACTCGGGGAGAGGTGTGGGTCGAGGATCCCAAAGGAATATGGGGATCAGAAAATAGGAGTGGGAGGCTTCTCTGTAAATTGGGTTCTTCTTGATACTGGACTCTCTAAAAAAAGGACATGGAAGTCCAAGGTCAAGGCCTAGTTGAGAGGGGCCCAGGAGCCAGGGCTGGTCAAGGCTGTGTTTCTGTGGGTGTCCTCTCCTTCAACCACAAAATTTCTTTCATGTCAGAAGAACCCCCTTGGCAAGGGGTTCGGGGTGGCTTCCTGCTGGTATGCATACCCGCTGTTTAATTTTCCATAAGTTTGATTAAAACTTAGTAAATAGTGTCTTTTGAGAGCACTGTCAGTTTTCAGCTGAGACTTGATAATGTCATCAGCTGATACCGTTTCTTCCATGGATCTCTCTCTCTCTCTCTCTCTCTCTCAGCTCCAACCAGACAACCTTTGTCTCTTGCCAAATATGCAAATATGCCTCACATTCATGGCTTATAGTTCCTAAAACTACATCTCCCATTCTTCCCTCTCCACTTTCTTCTTTTTATTCAGACATTAATTCTGATGCCACCTAACAAACGGACTCCCCTCCCAAATATTTTCTCAACCAACATTTCTCCTTTGCATTGATCACAATCTGAAACTCTGTCCTTCAGACATGTGTTTACTGGGATGGTCAGGGTTCCGTTGCAGACAGCAAAGCTTACTGAACCACATTTAATCAGAGAGAGTTTATTTTATTTATTTTTTATATCTTCCATGATTTGGCTTACTGAATCTCAAAGATTCTCAGATGATCTATGTACCACTGCATACTCCAGGCCTCGGGTGATAATTGCTGTACTCTATGTGTGCAACAAGTTTTAGTGGAATAAGTGAATTCTAAAAATAGATTTTATTTTTTATTTACACAAAATGAACATGCCATATGTTCTATATCTGCTTCTATTGTTCTTTAATCATATATCTTAGAAAATTTTTCCTATATCAGCATGGATAGATTTACTATACTACTTTTTAATGTGGCATGGAACAATCATTACATAATTACTCATGTTATTTAAAACCAGTTTCCTCTTATTAATTTGTCTTCAATGGTTTCAATTGTTTAATGTTGAATTGATGATATAATAATAATATAAAAAAAAACCTGGAACACATACACTGTCAAGCAGGACCCTAAGGTAAATTTCTGTCTGGGAGATCAATATCTTAGAGTATGTGGATACATAAAAATTCATATAATATTGTCTAGTTTCTTTTAAAGAAACTGAGCTCTCAGTGAAAATAACAGAGAGCCTAGTTCCCTACATTTTTTTTGGTAGCAAAATACTATAAAAGCATAAAAATCACCATTTTATCTATTTATATTTTAACACCAATGGCAGTAAGTGCATTCAGAATACTGTGCAGCCCTCAGCTCCACCTGGTTTGAGAAGGTTTTCATGACCCCAGGTGGAACCCCAATACTCATGAAGCAGTCCTGCCCACTCTCCAGCCTTTGGCAACCAGTGAATTTTCACAATCGGCTCTAGGTCCAGTAGTAGGATCCATCAGCCCCGAAGAACCTTTTTCTCACAAGCCAATTTTCCCGCTAACCAGCAACATGAGTTTTAATCCTGGAGACTGGTTCTGCCCACATTTCTGCTTTACACAAATGGAATCACAGAGAATCATGCACTTGAATGTCTGGCTTCTTTCATTCAAATTCATATTTGGAGATTCAACTTTACTATGGTGAATCTTATGATTTTTGTACTTTTCCTTTCTGTATAGCATTCCACTGAGTGAATACCTCATGGATTATTTATTTTAGACATTTGGATAGTTTCCAGAGCAGTGTTGCTGTGTTGACTTTGTTTATCATGGAATTACTAGGTTATAATGTATGCATATAATATGTTTTAATAGAGACTTCCAAACAATTTTACAATGAGACTGTACTAATTTATACACCCACCAGCTGTGTACATGAGTTCAATGAGCCTACATCTTTGAAGATGCTTCATATTATCAGTCTTTCTATTTTAGTCATTATGTTGGCTAAGTTGTGATAACTATCAAGTTTTAATTTGCATTTTCTTGATGATACATGAGATATTCACATTGTTACATATTTATTGGCCATTTAGGTGTGACTATGTGTAAAGTATCTATTCAATTTTCTTGTCTATTATGCTATGTGTCTTTTGTTCTTATTGATTTTGGGAACTCTTCTAATATTATTTCCCTTGATAGATATTTTCAATGTAAATATTTTTACATTATATCAATGTAAATACTTTTTGATATAATCTTTGAGCTTACAATTCTCTCTCTATATATATATGTGTGTATATATAAATACATATAAATTTCACCATAAAGAAACAATATATTACATTGTGTTATCATATATAACAAACCAGAATGAATTTTTTAAAAAGAAATAATATTTTGGTATATATGTATATATGGTGTATATATGTGTATATATATATATATGTATGTGTATGTAATATGTAATATATATATATATATATATATATATATATATATATATATATACACACACACACACACACACATATGTATATATATCCTATTAAGAAAGCCATTTACCTAATCTAAGGCATGGTATTGATTTTTTTCATGGCCTATTATATTAAGATCCACAACCCTATATTCTCTAATTACCTTTTCATTATGGTGTGAGGGAGGAATCAAGAATTGATGTTTCCATGTTGATATCTGGTGGGCTCAGCATCATTTGCTGGATAGGCCATTGCTCTCTACACCTTTGTGAGTTCATAAAGGTGACACTGTCACTGGTGATTCCAATGGAGTCTGCTTCAGAGACCATTCTGTCCTTTTGTCTAGTGTGTGAACTCTTGCATGAAACCACACTGATTTTGCTCACATTAACCTTATAAAAATCTAATCATCTCTATAAAAGTGCTTGATAAATCACTTTATGAACTTTGTTCTTCTTCGAGTAGAAATGAAACAGGATCTAGAGACAAACCATTAGGAGTAATCAGAGGCTATAGCAAGGTCTCTGGATATAAAGTCAAATCTAATTTAGTTTCAACTAAGCAAGAAGCTGGAAAAAAATTAAAGACACTTAGCTGGACAGTCTCAGCACAGTCACCAAATACTTAGAAATAAATCTAACCTCTGCAATATCTCTACACTGAAAACTAAGCTAATTAGAGAAATCAGAGCAAACATACGTATGAAGGGAAGTACCACATTAGAGCCTGAAACCCTAAGGATTGTAAAGGGGTGCCTTCTTCCATGTTGATCAATAGATTAAGTTCAATTCTATTAAAAATTCTAAAAGTTGGTGCACATATATGTGGAATCGGACAAATTAAGACTAAAACTCATAGGAAATGCAAATGAGGAATCAACAATTCAAGACAGTAAGATAATTTTTATTGCCCTTTTGAACTTATGTTTACTTTGAAGATTTATTTTATATCTTTAATTTTTTGCTATTTCATGGTTTTGTATGGTTGTGGCCTTATTGTAATTAAACTATTCTACACAATAGTCCCACTGGGCACGTATCCATATTGTGAAAGACTGAAGACTTCAGTGCAAAGTATCTCGATCCCCAACCTCCATATATATATATATATATATTTTTTTTTTTTTTTTTTTGGGTGGGGGTATAGGTGAAGGAATATCTGATGATTTTCTTAGGATCTTAAATCATTGCTTTGTCTTTTGGGGTCAATTAATAATTATTTTTTTTCTTTAGAATTTCATCCATTTATATAGATTTTAATTGTGTTTACACCAAGGTTCATAAATTATGATTCTTTCATTTTGTTGGTTTCTGTGATTGTAATTTGCTTTTACAAATTCTCACTTGGATTTGTTTGTTTCCTCTTAAATTAGATAAACTTGATTATCTTTTGGGGAAAAAAATGACATTGTATGAGCTCTAGAGTAGGTGAGCCATTTTCTGTTTTGGGGAGACTTGCCTGTCTTGAAGTGTTGACTACTCTTTTGCATTTCCTATAAATTTCAGTCTTTGCTTAGCCCAGATGCCTGATCCACAGTCACATTGGCACGTAATATGCCACAGCTGTCCTGAGTCTGGGAGGAACATCTTGGAAAGTTCGGGGAACCACAAGAGGTGTGTGAGTCGCCCCTGTAAGAACTCACTTCTGTTCCTGTCTACCGATGAGGACCGCGTGGGACAATTTTTTACTGACACCTGTGCCACTGAAGCATCGGGCTTTCTTCTCTGCCCCCAGTGACCTCAGGCTTCCCATGGGGCCCCACCTGTGAAGATTCCATCACCTCCCAATGGTGCCGTCTAAGGGACCGAGCTTTGAAGGACATTCCAGATCCAAAGGACAGCATCACGACACCCATGCCCTCCTTTATAGCCCTGTCCTTGCCACAGTTGCGATTTTTGTGGTTTGAAATCAACCACAGTTTAATAATGTTACTATAATGCAATGAAGAGTCAAGATATTTTTTTTGTGGGGGGGGAGAGGTTACATTCAGTAACTTTTATTGCCATATATTTTCATATCTATTTTACTTTATTGTCGGTTATTGTTAATCTTTTACTGTTTCCAATTTTAAAACTTTATCATAGGTATGTATATAGGGAAAAACATAGTATCTATTGTAGTGGCAACTTCTTTCTCTACAGAAAAGTCTTCACTGGGCTTCTCCAGAAATCTTCCCCATGGCTGATTTGGGGACTGTCAGCAAAAGAGTCTCTGCAAAAGAGTCCAATGTAGATAAACTTTCTATTTTTGTGTTGCCCTGTTTTACTTGGTCACTGGCCAGGAAGACATCAGAGCTCCAGGTGCTGGACGCCCCCTTACTAGTCTTTCACAAACACATATCCTGTACAGTGGTTTGTAGAAATGTGTAAACAAGGCCTCTGGCCTTGAGCTGGGCTTCACAGAGATGTCTACATTTATAAGATAAGAGAAGTTACAATTGGGCTCCATGGTAACAGCTGGCAGGGGAGGAGAGAAAGGGGAGAAGAAGCTCCCCCCTTCTCAGGTGCTGTCCTTGAAGGGTTAACTTGTCCAGAAGAGTGAAAGAGTGAACTTCTGCACACTGGGAACTCCTGAGCCCCACCCCTTACACACTGGGTATAAAACTCTGAAACTCCCTGAACTCGGGGTTCAGGGGATTGATTGATTACAGCAAAGGCTGTGCCCTCTGAACCTGGCTGCAGCCAAATAAAACTGCTCCCTGCTATCTTCAATGCCTTGCCTCATTTGTCCCTACAACATCTATAGCATCTGGTGCTGATGTTTTAGGAATCCTTTGGAGGTGTGGGAGTACATCCCCCACAGATTGGGGGCGGGGGACACTGTAGGTGACTCTAGAAAGGGCTTGAGGTTTCTTAACTGAGTATATCTGTCACGTTTGGCTTTACCTTGTCTTGAACCCACTTTATACTTTTTAAAAACATTTTTACTTTCATTATTACTGCTATTTATTTAAAAGTTTTAAATTCAAAGTCTATTTAACATTTAATTTTATTTCATTCATGAGAAAGGGATGATCTGAGGCAAGAGGGTCGCAAGTTCAAAGCCAGCTTCAGCAAAAGGGAGGAACTAAGCAACTCAGTGAGACCCTGTCTCTAAATAAAATACAAAATAGGGCTGGGGATGTGGCTCAGTGGTCGAGTGCCCCTGAGTTCAGTCCCTGGTACAAGAAAGAAAGAAAGAAAAGAAAGAAAGAGAGAAAAAAAGAGAGAAAGAGAGAGAGAGAGAGAGAGAGAGAGAGAGAGAAAGAAAGAAAGAAAGAAAGAAAGAAAGAAAGAAAGAAAGGAGGGAAATGATCTATATGGTACCAGAATTTTCTTTGGATCACAGTTTGAACACAACTAGTAAGATTCCACATCTTATTTTCCTTGTGTTTCCTCATTTTTTTTCTTTGCAACCATTTTTTACAGGTGTAACAAAATCCTTCTTTTAACGATTACTTTTTATCATCTCCCATAGCTATCAGAGAATGTGTTGCTGGTTTCGATTTTCTTTTTTAACTTGAGATTTTTTGCTCGTGGTCAACTTGGCTACATTTCTCAACATTTCACAGTTGCTTCAGACACACACATTACTGTGTGACGTCTCTGTCTTATCTGTGTCTGCCTGACATGTGGGCCCATGACGGCCAGGCTGTAAGTCCTCTCTCTGACACCATTTCTGTCCCTTGCCTGTTGGATCTCTTGGGCCTGTAGAGTCATCTCTGTATGGCTTTGTCGTGGAGGACAGCTTTTATCAGTGTTTCTTTCCCTCTTTGTTTGTCTAACAACCTTTGCTTTGAATCCAAGCTTATCAGGTATAATTTCAAACCCTACTTTTATTTAGCTGCGATTTCCTGTTTAGTCTTTCTGGATCCTTTTACTTAAAAACTTTGTAAACTGTCTATTAGAAATAACATACTCTTGCATATGGGTTATTTTTCATTATTATATTTTTTATATTATATTCAAATTTAGTATTAACTAAATTTACATGTACACTTTTATGTACAATTGTTTATATGTTGGTTTTTTTGGTTCTTTTTTTCCCCTAATGATCCCTCCTTTGCCTATCAAGTCCCTTCACCCATGAAGAGAAATCATGACAACTTGGTCTTCATCCTCCAGATTTCTCACACCTGCATTTACCTGTAACTGTGTCGGTGTCTGAATCTATACCCACATCTCTCCCTACACCTGCCTCAATACCTGAGGGTGTCATGCAGCCCAGCGCCAGGCGCCTGGGTGTTGAGCATTGGGTCCTTCCAGATAAAAATTTCTCAAATATTTGAGGAAGTTCAATGCTCTCGAGACAAGTTGTAAAAAAGTCAAGTCTGCTTTTAAAAACTGGTTTTAGTGGGATGGTTGACCTAAATGACTTGGTCTAGTGTTATTAGGTACTGGATGTTCATTTCATATTAATTTTTTGTAAAATTAACATGTATAAAAAGCAGTCTTTATATCCTTCCTGCTTGTTTATTTCTTATTTTTTTGTCTTCTGAAACATTGTCTAGTTCTGAAACATATATGTATATGTTTATTTATGAGTGTGTTCTGTATATATGTATATGCATATGTGTGTATGTGTGTGTGTGTGTGTGTGTGTGTGTGTATGCACGGCAACATTCTTTTTAGGTATATTCTTATACATTTTTAAAGTTTTGCTGTTCTTGTAAATATAATGCACAAATGCATACAGTAGTTTCCTCTTTATTTGCAGGGGATATATTTCAAAACCCCAAGTGGATGCCTGAAATTCCAGATAGTGCCGAAGCACCTACACACACACACACACAATATTTTTCCTATGAATACGTATTTAAGATAAAGCCTCATTTATAAATCAGATGTAGTTAAATATTAACAACAATAATTAGCAATAATTGATAAAATAGAGTCATTACAGTATAGCAATATACGGTAGTGAAAGTTATATGACACTTAGGAATGATTTATTTCTGGAATATTTCATTTATTATCTTCAAATTTTAGCTGACTGTAACTGAAACTGTGGAAAGTGAAACTGAGATCAGGCAACTACTGTGTACACGTTTCTTTTTCTATTTGCTTATTGGAAGAAAGCACCGTGCTATTGTGGAATAATATAAAACGTACACTTGGTCTTTGTCCTGATTTCCTGGTATAGTTACTTCTAAAACACGTGTAACTTCGTGGGTGATGGGGATGAGGGAAGCTTCATGGTTACTCAGGACTAGCCCCTTTCAACCCCCTGGATAGTTGTAGAATGGGGGCTGGCTGCCCGAGGAACCCACCCTGCCAAGCTTCCTGGGAGGAGCAAGGGGTGGACAATCCAGTCAATCACCATGGCCAAAGGAATCATCAGTCCTGTCTATGTAATGAAACTGCCATGGAAACCGTAGGCCATGGGGTTCCGAGAGCTTTGGGCTTGGTGAACACATCCACTTGTCAGGAGTGTGGCACTTCCCAGCTCCACAGAACAGATCCTTGGGATCCTTCTGGAACAAACGTTTCATCTGGCTCTTATGTACATCCTTACGAATATGCTTTATGGTTAAAGCAGCAAATGCAGGTAAAATGTTCCCCTGAGATGCGTAGGCCTTGACCCCACGTTATCAAACACCAAGAGAGAATTGAGAGAACCAGGTCAGGCAGAAGCTGTGGGTAACCGAGGCCCTACTACTTGCAACTGGTATCTGAAGTGGGGTTAGTCCGGTGAGCCTGAGCCAAGGGGTCTGTACCAGCTATGGGCAGCGTCAGAATTGAATCGGATTGTTCAGTTTGGATCTACAGAAACTGGATGATTGCTTGGTGTGGAAAACCCACACCCTTGATGTCAGCTGTGCTCGGTAGATAGAAATTAGATTACAGTAGCATGGTGAGCACTTACTGATCTTCATTTATGTTCACCAAACTTGTTTATTTTACCTGGAGTGTCTTGGCTTATCTGGGATACTCTCATATCAACAGCAAAGAGAATTAAGTTTCCCCCTCGTATTCCAATGTTTGTATAAGCTCTATAATTTTTGTCTTGTATTTATTAGAACTGCTCAATGTTGAAAACTGGTGGGTGCCCTGAGATCATGAGTCAATTTTGAAAAAATATTTAAGATACTATTGACTCCTGGCTTTTAAAACATATTATTGTCATTTGCATGTAAATTTCTTCAATTCTCAGTGCTAATGTTTTGTTTAGAATTTTATAGCTGTATTTGTGATTTTTCTGTCCCACCTTTTTATTTTAGAATTATAGTTATGCTGACTTTTAAAAAATGAATTAGAAGTGTCTGGTGTCTTGCCTTTGCTAACATCCACAACTTGAGCTAGTGAGTGGAATCCATGGGCTTCATCCTTTTGTTAAGGGAAATTCTCTCTCTCTCTCTCTCTCTCTCTCTCTCTCTCTCTCTCTCTCTCTTTTGGTACCAGGAATTGAACCTGAGGCATTTTACCATGAGCCACATCCACAGCCCCTTGTTTAATATTCTTTTTTCTAGGGACAGGGTCTCGCTGAGTTGCTTGGGGCCTTGCTAAGTTGCTGAGGCTGGCTTTGAACTGGCGATCTTCCTGCCTCAGCCTCCTGAGCTTCTGGGATGACAGGCGTGTGCTCCTGCACCTTGCTCTTTATTTTTCATCAATAACAATTGATCTTCCTTTTGGTTCACTTTGGGCAGTTTACATTTTTAGAGTAAGTCATCTCTTTCCTCCAATTTTGAAACATCACAAAATATTGCCTCTGGAAAAAAATAATCATTTATGATTTTTCTGACCGCCTCCCCCCCCCTTTTTAAGATGAGGCCTCTTGTGCCTGATATTGTCATTTTTTACTAACTTCCTTTCTTGTCCATTTGGCTCATGCAGGGTTAGCCTCTCCTACTCAACTTTATAAAATCCTTTTTTAAAGGACAAGATCATCTACTACACAATATTGCTGTAACATATGTTGTGTCTTAATAGATCACCTTATTTTAAGTCCCACCCCCTTTTTTTCTATTTTTTGCTCTCCAGCTGATCTTTCTTTTTCGGTGTTGTTTTATGTATGAGGACCTGTCCATGTGGGTTTGCCTGTTGGTGATTTGGAAGTCGTATGTTCTGCTTTTGGTTTTCGTAGTTGTTCTTTTTTAACTTCTTCAAGATATACTTAACACCCTGTTTCTGAATTTAGCACTCTTCCAGAGCATGTGTTGACTCTGTTATGACTAAGAGAAAATTGCCACTCTTTTACTTCCTCTCTCCTCCCCCTCCACCTACAGACTTTTCTTGGTTTGAACCTTATTTTTAGTTCTTGGGGTAGTTCCCTTCCTGCTCCAAGGAATACTCAAAAGGCTCCTTCTGGGCTCAACCCCTCACATCTGGCCATGACAGATGAGGAAATGACAGTCCTTGCATTTCCTGCTTCCTCCCTGATTCTTGCTTGTTTTATGTGGGTTTTCATTTCTTTATGTGAGAAACAGAAATTTGGGTGGTCCATTGCCAGGATACAGTATTTAACCTTAAATGTGAAATTGGGTTGTCAGAAAGGCAGTCAGAGGGGAAATCAAGCAGGAGGGAAAGTTACACAATAGCACCGCAGCCTACGGATGTGACAGATCCAAAGTCCATGCGCCTAAGAGCCCCTTGACCAACCAGGTGGAGGAAAGGGTAGGCCTGACCAGTGGAGATAGGAAACTCTCTGTTAAGGAAGAGTAACTAAAAGAAGTAAAAGCTGTGTACATGACAGAATGTGTGCACCCCAAGAAGGCTTTCTTTCCCAAAGGGAGATGGGAACAAGTAAAGGTATATGTCTTTAAATAACCCAATAGGGGACAGTAAAGCCTAGATGACATTTGGGTAGACGTGTACTCCATAGTACTCAGCCAATAAAGTACCAGGAGAAGGACCTTGCACACCAGGAATAAAATACTGGATGCAACCATCCTGTGGGGCCCTGACTCCCAGGCACCGAATCTTGCAAGACTGTCATTAAGGTCAGTCTCCCTCTCTCTCTCTCTCTCTCTCTCTCTCTCTCCCTCGTGTCTGAGAGAGATTTCTCTGGAGAGAAGGGGCCCTGGAGCTGGCCATCTGGTGGAGGAGTTTCGGCCTGTTCGTTTTGTGATCTCTGGAATCTCCTCCTTTCCTTCTCTCATCCCCTGTCCACACACTCCTCACTATTATTGATCGGTGTCCCCTCTGTCCAGGCATCTGTTTTAGTTTTTCTATTGGATCTCCCGTTTAGGAGCATGAGGACAGAAGTGTGTGTCTGATTGGGTCCCCCGATTGGGTCCCCCTCTTGTGTCCACAAGCGCTTTCATTCAGCAGGAGGTCGACCTCGTCAGAAGACCCTCTCCCTGCTCCTTTGTTCAGGCCCTGACCCCAGACTCCTCACTCGCCCTCTGGCCCTGGCCGCCTAAGTCCGTCTATATCTCCCTCACTTTGACTGGCAGCTCTTCCCTCACTTGAGTCACATCACTTCTATCCACATTCAAGCTTTTTTCCTTTTCTTGCAAACATCACACATGGCAATTGCTACGGCCTGAATGTTGGCCACCCCAGCCCCTGCCACAAAGTTTAGAGATTGAATTCCTAACCTCCATGGTGAGGGTGGTAAACTTTGGCCTTTGCTGGATGATTAGATCATGAGGGTGAAGCCCTGATGGATGGGCATCTCTTTTAAAGGAGGTCCCAGAGACCTGCCTCAGTCCTTCCACCACGTGAGTACACAATAAGAAGGCCCCATTTAAGAACAAGAGAACCCTGGCCAGATGGTGAATCTGCCAGTGCCTCCGTCTTGGGCCTCCAGCCTCCACAACTGTGAGCAACAAACATCTGTTGTTTGTAAGCCACTCGGTTTTGGAATTTTGTTAAGGCAGCCTGAATCACTTCCTGCGTGAGCTCCTGAATCACTTCCTGTGTGAGCTGCTCCACCTCATGACAGCTTTGAATCACAGCTGGCCTGCCCTGGAGGTCCTAAGTCCCCACACCTGTGCTGCAGCCTCAGTAGCCTGTAACCTGGGACTTCACTGTTTTCTTGGGCCGATTAGGTGCAGGCTGTTGTTTTGTTTCTACCCTTGCCCATGATTTGCTTTGTCCTAAGATGTCTTGTTTTTGAGAATTAAATTTAAAAACAAGTTGTCTTTGCAAATGATTTTTTTTTTTTTTTTAGGTTTGAGGAGATGGTGGTTTACCCTCTAGACTTGCAGCTTCAGTTATTCCTGAAGTTTGGGAAAACCCTTCTATTGTATTTTGAGTACACTCCCCTTTCCTCTGTCGGACCCCAATGCACTGACCACACAGATCTTTGTGTTGGACGTACCTGTTCTTCATCAATGTCATCTCCTCTTTAAATGCCTTCTATCAGCTCCCTTCTTCCTTCTGCATTAGTAAGCTTTCCGGGTCATGAATGATTGGACTTTACTTATTATAGACCTTGCTGTTACATTGATCAAGTACATATTGGAGACGTTTGGATTCAAATTGTTGATCTCAGATGATTTTTTCTGTGTGGACTAAATCTTTCTGTGTGCAGTTTCATATTATATTTCTTTCTTCTACCTTCCCTTCTTAATTTTTTTAAAATCATTGAAACATTCATTCATTCATGTTGCCCAATGTCTGTGGAAACAAGGTATTTTTTTCCATGTTGCTCATGCTTAAAGTGGGTCATTCCATCTAGGAAACAGGTCCACCCTTGTGCAGTGTTAAGAGTCCCTTACGACTTCTCACCTCCCCTCGGTAATGGTTCCTTCAAAAAAATGCAGGTGGAGACCCCACGGTAGGACGTCATGCCCACCAGAGGGAATTCCTGGAAAGTTCTGACTTTGTGGTAGCACAGCAGTCCTTCCTTTCGTACGGTGCTGTTGTTAGGGTTATTTTATACTGTTTCTTATTTGCCATTTTTTATTTTAGGTGTTGTAGGAGGCAGGCTCTCATTTCTCATTTCAGTGATCTCAAAATAAGTCCCTAAACTTGTTTTTTGGGGGTGTTATAAGATGACACTCTCTTCTCCTGTGAATTGAGGCATCCTGAGATGGCGGCTTCCCTCCATGCACACAATTGGACTGGGTACTGCTGGGACTTGGCAGAAGGGCCCATCTCAGATCACTGCCTGTCACACACTTGTCACAAGCACATGTGCTCTGGGAGAGGCCATTGAGTAGATTTATGAGCCATACACTGTTAGACTCTCTCACTGCAGCCTGTGGTGTTATTAGAGTGTCAAAAAAATAAAAGTTCTTAAATGATGTATTTTAAGAGGTAATAATAGAATTGGAGGCCTCTTTGGAAGGATGAACAAGAGGATACAGTTTCTGGAAATGTTGCTATAGAGGATAAAGGAACCATTAGTCTAAGTCCCTTTAAAGGTCAGTAGATCAATTGACTCATGTGTGTGACCAGGTATAAGTGGGAGGTGGGGACAGTAGTGAATTGCTCACCTGAAAGTGTTCATAATAAAATCCTTTAAGCCAGGCGCAGTGGCACATGCCTGTCATCCCAGCAGCTCAGGAGGCAGAGGCAGAAGGATCATGAGTTCAAAGCCAGCCTCAGCAAAAGCGAGGTGCTAAGCAACTCAGGGAGACCCTGTCTCTAAATAAAGAATATAAAATAGGGCTGAGGATGTGGCTCAGTGGTTGAGTGCCCCTGAGTTCAATCCCCAGTACAACCCCAAACAAATAAAATCCTTTCTTGGTGTCCATGGAGGACTGGTTCCAGAATCTCCCACAGATACCAAAGTGTGCCCCTGCTCAAGTCCCTTATATAACAGAGTATTATTTCCATAGAATCTATACACATCCTCCTGAACACTTTAAATCATCTCTAGATTACTTACGACACATAAGACAATGTACATGTTAGGTAAATAGTTGCTATGCTGTATTACTTAGGGAATAATTAGAGGGGAAAAAGGTCTGTACATGTTCAATCAGATGCTGTTTTTTTCTGAATATTTTCAATCAGCAGTTGGTTCTATTTACAGATGTGGAACCCAAGGGTATGGCGGGCTTCCTGCATAATCACCAGTGTGGGTATTTGAGTAGAGAAGGAGCACGGCCTCTCCACAATCATTTATTTAATAGTTTTGACAATGCATCTACTTGCTTATAACCAGCTAGATTATGATATCATATATTATACCCATGCGTTTCTAACCACAAATTGATCCCTCTTACCCATGAATTAAGCTTTGTATCTTAAGCTTTGTATCTATTAATTATTTTCTAATGGAGAGATACTTTTCTAGCCACTTCTGGGAAAAGGTATTGTTTTCCACTTTGTTTTGAAATTCATATCAGGGATGATTCAAGGTTCTGGAAATGATACATGGAGAAGATTCTGGCTGTAGCCTTTTCTTAGTGGACGTCCCTCCACTTGTCTTGTCACCAATGAGACTGCTAATGAGGTCAAAGTAATCCCTTGTCCACAGAGAATCCCATAACAACCTTCATAAAGAGCTCTATGAACAGATGGGCCAATTAATTTTAAAACTAGTGTGGTAGAAGGGTCTAGAGGGAGAGGGTTAAGGGTTTTTCTTCAGAAGAGGTCTGCGAACCTGAAACCTCTGAGTTACCAGCTGGTTCTGTGCTCTCCTGGGGATTCTGCTTGACATGACTGCAACCATCTTGAGTCATAACCGCCATATTTGTTCTAGAGTCACCCTGGTTGGATTCCCCCCCCCAGTTTTTCAGTATAGTATAAATAAAGAAAGCCGTTACAGTGGTACGTGGAGCTTTAGGAGAAGACCCAAAAGCTAGAAGTGTCAGGAATGTGCCCAAAGTCTTTGACATTATTCTTGAGTTAAGCCAAGTACATTATGGCTTCAACAAGGTCACTTTTGTCCTAACCCATATACCTGCCCCTCCTTCTGACCCAAATCACAAGAATTCATGTTAGAGTCTGTAAACAAGTCGAGATGGCGCCTGGCATTTTGCCAGAGGGAGTGGTTTGTGAAGTAACTCCAGCGAGCCATTAAGTGTGGAGATTCCTTATTGGTTGACTGATGTATCTAGTTTATGCTAATTAGATAAGCTGTGTGGAATGTATAAATACTGCTCCTGTCCTACAATAAACGGCTCCTACTCCTGCTGTATCAATCTACACAAGTTCCTCGTCACCCCCCTGTTATTTTGCTGCAGCCAGACTGCGGCAAATTCAAGTGGTCTTGCTGCTGTCTAGGACCACGATTCTGTCATTAAGTTCCTAATAAATTATACTCCATGCAATTCTAGATCTGTTTGCCTCCTTCTTGAATCTCGAGGTACCTTGGGGTCATTTCCATACAGTGAGACCAGATTGCTGTGGTACACCTCGGCAAACAAAATGTCATAAAAGAGCTGTTATCCTTGACAAAGTGTTTACAATGGGCTTCGGTTATCCACATTCATCATTTCATTTAGTGCGTATCCCAGACCAGAAAAGGAAAGGCTGTGATTGTGTGTCGCTGCCCCAGGGACACCTGAGGTTGAGGCTTGGTGAGCTCATTCTGTTGTACCAGAGACAGGGTGTTGCTAACTGGTGTGTCTCTCATACCCACCTGGGTGGGACACACATTTGATCCTGACGTGCAAATACTGGACTGATGAATAAAATAGCTAGTAAGAAGCAGAACTGCTGTACCAAGCCAGGACAGTCTCATTCCAAAACTGGTGATCCCAAACCACAGTGCCTGGATATTGCTCATGGATTTTTTTTTTTTTTTGTACCTTTCTTCAGGCCCCAACCTTGAACCACGATAGTTCATCAAAGTAATATTAACGTAATAGATCTGAACTTTGAGTTCCAGGAAAATTATGAGGTTATTTCTTGCAAACATTCACAAATGAGTCATTTTCTTCCTTTGATTAAGTATATATTTATATTTAAGGCTTATTTACAAACGACTTACACTAAGCACTGTACATGCTCAGTTTCCAAACAGACTCTAAGAAGTGCATTTGCTCTTATTTGCAGAAATCTACTTATATCATAGACACATAGATTACAACACCATGCAACAAAGTGTACACTGTCATGGTGGAGCATACCCTAGTCCTCCCTTGTCTGTGGGAGACATATTCCAAGATCCCTCAGAGCTACCTGAAACTTTAGAGAGTACCAAACCCTATAGATATATTTTTTTTTCCTACAAATACACACTTTTGATTAAATTTAATTTATAAATCAGGCTCCATAAGAGTTTGGCAACAATCACTAATGGTAAAATAGGAAAGTTATACTGAGATAAAAGTTACATGAGTTTATTTCTCTCTCTCTCTCTCTCTCTCTCTCTCAGGGTTACTGTGAACACAAGCTGTGTGGTACCTTCACAGTCTATACATGGGCTGCTAGGTAACTAACGTACAGAGCAGATCGTGGTTTAAATGGCAAGTGACAGCGTGCTCGGGAGTCCTTGTCCTTGCCTCTCACAGATGGAGCCAGTGTGTGTGCTGGCTCCAGGGATCTTCCATCTGGAGATGGGCCCCTGATTCAGATTTCAACTTTGGTCATTGCAATCACATCATTGGACCAGGAAGACTGGTGCTCCTGAGAGGACGGGAGAGAGGAAAGAGGGGGAGGGAGCATGGTCACGGAATAACCCAGGAGCCACAGACTGACCCTTCCACCCTCCCTGGGCCCCACTTCTCTCCCTTTGCATTTCGTTTTGTTGGAATGGGTTAGAAGCACGCAGCACCATCATCTGACCTGTGCATCTCTGGGCTTGTGCCCTGGGACAGGCTGCCTGGTGGTACTTTCTCCATCCTTTTCAGATGTACCAAATGAAATTACCCATGGCCCTCTGTCGCCATGGGTTCTGCATCTGTGGATTCAACCAACCATGGATCAAAAATATTTTTTAAAAAATTGCATTTGTACTGAACATGATCAGATTTTTTTCCCTTGTCATCCTTCGTGACACAGTCAAACAGCTCTTCCGAAGTCATTTGCATGGTTAGGTATTATGAGGGATGCACAGGTGATTTAAAGTATATGTGCACAGGGTGTGTACAAATGCTAGGCCATTTTATAGAAGGGACTTGAGCCTCTGCGGATATTGGTATCCAAGGAGGCCCCTGGAACCAGGCCTCTGCAGATACCAAGGGACGACCATACTCTCTGCTGAGTGTCAATGAACCAGTGACTATGGAATATCACTTCTTCCTTCCCCTGCAAGCAGACATCACGACTTTGGTAGAAAACTGTTTATTGAGCTTGTCACATGCACTAGATATTGTGCTGGATTCTGAAAATTAACAAGGCAGATTTCCTAGAGCTTATGGTCAAATGGTGGAGAAATATCAGACCTTCCCGTCATGCATGTCACACACTCCATACTCCTCCTGTGACATTCTGACCTGCTTCCCTCTGACCTGACTTCCATTCCTGCTGCTCTGAATCTCACTCCCTGCCACACCCACAGTCCTCCTTCTCCTCCTTGTCTGTCCATGCTCCTTGCTGCCCAGGATGCTGGCTTGAGGCTTCTTCCTCCTTCCTTCTTCCTCTTCTTCCACCTCAAGAGGTCTTTTCCCTAGAAGATAGTCCCCAGTTCTAAGGTTTTCTGCTTGTGTCTTTTAACAGATCCGTTTGCCATCTGAGACTATAATAGGATTTCATCTGTTTACTTGTTTTTTCTCTATCTTCTCCGTGGTTACCTTCCTGGGGAAGTCTCTTCATCTTGTAGTCCCAGGCCTGGAATAACTCATAAAGGAAGCACTTGATGTTGACTTGATAAATGGATTAAATAAATGAAAATATCTGTCCCAGTCTATTTTCTGTTGCTAAAACTGGGTAAATTATAATCAAAAGAGGTTTATTCTGGCTCACAGTTCTGGAGGCTGGGAAGTTCAAAGTTGGGCAATCACATAGGATGAGGGTCTCGTGCTGCTTTGGTGAAAAAGTTGAAGGACTAGCAGGTGTGTCGGTGGGGACAGGCAAAATACAAGGGGCTGCTTTGTTTTATAAAGCCTTCTCTTAGGGTAACTAATTCATACCTACAAGAAGAGCACTGATCTCTCTTAATGACCTAATCACTTTGAAAAGTCCCACCATCCCTCATCTGTAAAGGCTATGTTGAGGACTAAATTTAAACATATGTTTTGGATGGGACAAACCACATCCAGACCCAGGGCAGTGCTTCTTAGAAATGCACTTGACTGAAGTTTCAGAAAACACATTCTGAGACACCAAAAAAATTGAGGGTTTATGTTTTCCATGACATAAAAGCTTAGGGATGGGTTTTTGTTAGTGGAACAGATCATGTAATTTCTGATATCTCTGCAGATTTCTGACTTGTGATCAGATGCAATGTGAAATGATGCAATTTCTGATTGTTCAGTGTTTCTTCGTGATCTCAGCCTCCGTAGTTGTTCCTGTCATTCATTTCTGCATGATAAGCCACTCCAAGAGTTAGTCCTTCACACAGCAATTTATTATTTTTATAGTTGTTTTTTGTTTGTTGTAATGGTTATACATTTCAATAGAATGAACTTCATTCATAAATGGAGTAAAACTTCTCATTCTTCTGGTTGTATGTGATGCAGAGTTACCCTGGTTGTATAATCATATATTCACCTAGGGTAATAATGTCTGAGTCATTCTACTATCCTTCCTACCCTCTCACCCCCACCTCCCTTGACTCTCTTCTGCCTAATCCGAAGTACCTCTATTCTTAACTAGCCATCCCCCAATTATTCTGTTTCTATTTCTTTGGATTGAATTCAATGGGGCCAAAGGACTTAAAAACAGCATACTACAGGGACACAGCCACATCAATGTTTACAGCAGCACAATTCACAATAGCTAAACTGTGGAACCAACCTAGATACCCTTCTGTGGATGAATGGATTAAAAAATGTGGCATATACACACAGTGGAATATTACTCAGCAATAAAAGAGAATAAAATCATGGCATTTGTAGGTAAATGGATGGAGCTGGAGAAGATAATGCTAAGGGAAGTCAGCCAATCCCCCAAAAAACAAATGCCCAATGTTTTCTCTGATATAAGGAGACTGACTCATAGTGGGGCAGATAGGGGGAGCATGGGAGGAATAGATGAATTCTAGATAGGGCAGAGAGGTGGGAGGGGAAGGGAGGGGGCAGGGGATATGCAGGGATGGTGGATTTTGATGGACATCATTATCCAAAGTACATGTATGAAGACTCGGATTGAGTGTCAACCTACTTTATATACGACCAGAGATATGAAAAATTGTGGTATGTATGTGTAATAAGAATTGTAATGCAAAAAACCCCACAAAGTACATGTATAATGACATGAATTGGCATGAACACACTTTATATACAAAGATATGAAAAATTGTGCTCTATATGTGTAATAAGAATTCTAATACATTCCGCTGTCGTATATTTAAAAAAATAAAACCAATTAAAAAAAGAAAAAAAAGAATTCAATGGGGTTGCTCTCCTGTGGAATCTCTTAAATAGTGCAGTACTTAAAAGCAATGTATTCAATGTAAGAAGACACAACTAAGGGAGTTAAAAGGCCAGCTCAAGTCTTTTGATATTCTGCAAAAGCATAATTTATAGTATATAATTATAAAAATATCTTTTAAAATTTATCTTCTGGAACAAGTTTTTCTCTTGCCTTTGATGAAAACATGTGCGAATCCATAAGTTTGTTCTTTCTTGGTTAACATGAAATCCTTTAATCAATAATTAACATTGTTAGTATCATGTAACTCTGAGCACTGGTTCTGCTGTTGGTGGAACAATTCACATCTTTCTGTGAAAGAGCAAGGCTTTATTTTCTCTGCACTAATTTAGAACTTCTACTGCTCTATGGAAATGCAGAAAAGAAAGAAAAGTTTTTATCTAATTGATATTGTCATAATTGGACTCCAGCTCTCTGGGAGATGTTTTAAACTAATTGCATCCCTCATAATTGTTTTTAATGGTTCTTCAAATCAGCATGGTTGCTGTATAACAAAACATCCAAGAACTTAATGGTTTAAAGTAACCATGATTTAATATATCTCATGACTGTTTCAGCAACTTGGGCAATAATCAACTTGGTGATTCTGCAGCTCATTTGGCATGGATTGTGGTCAGTCTTTATTTGCCACATCGCTGGTGGTCTACCTGAGGTGGTGTCTGAGTCAGTTTAGTGTGGCTATAACAAAATACCTGATAAAGAAAAGAGGTTTATTTGATTCATGGTTTTGGAGACTGAAAATTTAAGATCAGATGGGTCCCCTATGTTCAGTTACTTTTGAGGGCTTTATGGCTACATTCCCACAGTATGACAGGCAGGAACATGCCAATGAGAGATCGTATCATGAAGAAGGAAACAGGCCAGCAAGTCAAGGAAGGAAAGTCATTCCATGGCAGCCCACTCTCCAGTAACCAACCCAGTCCTGGGATACCTGAGCCACTCCTGGAAGACTGGGGTTCATCTCCTCCGAGGGTGGAAGACCTGAATCAACACCAATGACTTAAATGTTTCAGACAGGTCCCACCACCTCTCTGCCCTTCTGGGGACCAAGGTCCAACATATGAGCCTTTGGGGACATGCTTATACCCTAGTCAGACCCTAGCAGGTGGCCTCTCACTTGCAGCTCTTGGCTTGAGAAATGCACACTGATGGGGCTCATCCTTCACTTCCTGGGCCCCAGACATCCTGCAGAATCTCGGCTGCACCTGGTGAGCAGCACCCGTGACGACCTGAGGTGGCCACTCACACAGAACATGAGTCACACCTCGCGCCCTGACTCCTTCCCCAAGGCGGCCATTCCCCCTGGCCTTCTCACTGGTCACCCTCTAGGCCTTCTGTGACTCTTCCTGTTTCCCATGTTGGAGTCAAGGCACAAGCTACAAGGAAGACTTAGGCTGGAGTGTGGGGGCTCTTCCACCTTCCTCCTGGGTGGAGCAGGGGAAAGCTCAGTCTTGGCCTATGGTTTCTCTCCTCTCTCAGCCCATCCAGCCCCCTTCAGAGGCAGAAGTGGTAGGCTCAGGCTAGACACATCTGGTTCCTGTCAACCCAATTTTGCAGCTCATTTATCTTGATCAGCTTTAAAATTATGCATCTATTGCTGTTGTGCCTTATCAAAAGCAAAGATTCCCATTGAGGTTTTATTAGTTGTTGTTAAAAAATTATGTATATGGCCGTTTTGATAAAATTAGAACTAATAAGAAAATGGTGTAGCTTTGTTTGATAGTCACGGATTTGATGAAGGCAGGAATATTTGGGCTACATACACACATTGCACTTTTTATAACCTCCTAAGCTAGTACTTAACACTCATGGTGGGTGGAGCACGATGCATGTTCTATAAATACACAGTGCAGGGTACATTTCAGATGGGCCTTTGCAACATACTGAGATTGAATTATTGCATCTGACACTACTAGCTTCGTGATCTCAGATCTTGTCATTTATTTTAACTTTCTCTGCAGTGTTTTAACTTTTCTCATATGCAAAATTGGAAAAATAATGCACAGTAAGGTTTACATAAGACAGACATACAAAAAGTGTTACAGTACTTGACATTTTCTCCTAAATGGGGCAAGAGTAATAATGAGTGAACATATTGGATTCACTTTTTACACATTAACCTTTAGAAACGACTCTACATATCTTTCTCAGAAAATTATGCCCTGAGATGACATTCCATCATATTTCACGTGAAACCTTGTTGCTGAATTACCTTGCAGACTTAATTAGATGTTTTGTGTTGAGTTGCCCCATCTGTCCATCAAACTCTTGGCGTTTATATTTTAATTATATCATTTTGATAGTCAAGTGTTTTAAGAGAACTAATCTATGAGAGGAATGGTGCCGTTTTCGAACATTCAAAGGTCGCATTAGCAAAATGAGTTCAAACTGTTTAATTTTCCAAAACCTTACAGCCAAAAAAAAAAAAAATCACAGTTCTTCAGTAATAACGGTGCCTTATCATGGTTCACCAAGTGTAAGAAGCAATGAAGACTTGTCTAATTTAAAACCAGCAGCGATTTTTGCCTCAAGTGACCCAAGTCCATCCAAGAGGACACATTGAGTCCACAGTGTGTGAAGTCACTTTGTAGTGTGGACATAGCTGCTCTATATTACAAAGAAAATCAGCTCATGTGGGTCTCAGGGGAGCATGGGGTTGCAATACACCTGTAAGTCCAAATTATGGCAGTGAAAGAGCCTTCAGATGGCATCGGGGTGCACCTTGGATGATTGATTATTTCAGGGACTTTGCAGTGATACCAAAGAGGTATTTAAAAGCCACGTCCTAGAGCCCAGGAAGTCGTTCCTTCAAGGAGAATGTATTTAAAAAGATCTTCTTCACCTTTGATGCTATTGAATAGCTTTCAAATTTATTAGTGGAAAAATTATAGGGTGAAACTGAAATATTGAGAACATGCAGGACACATTTTCAGACACTGGAAATGTGAAGTGAGTGAATCCTTCCTAAATGGTAAGAAAATGAGATAATTCAAGAGGGTTATAAATAAGCTTATTACCCATAATCTTGATCATTGAAAATTTCTTAGGGGTACCCAGAATGGGTTGGGTTTTTTTTTTTTTTTTGTACCGGGGACTGAACTCAGGGGCACTTGTCTACTGAGCCACATCCCCAGCCCTATTTTGTATTGTATTTGGAGACAGGGTCTCACTGAGTTGCTTAGTGCCTCGCTGTTGCTGAAGCTGGCTTTGAACTCCTGATCCTCCTGCCTCAGCCTCCCAAGCCGTGGGATTACAGGCATGCACCACCGTGCCCCGCCAGAAAGGTTTTAATTTGGAAATATATTCCTCATTGTTAGAATATATTAGTTTAGAATATATAAAGAATTATTTTAAAGCTCTCTCTCCACATAATATACCAGACCAGATTACTAATCTATTTCAAAACCAAAAAACATGTTGACCATTTGCAGGAAGCTACATAAATTTAAAAGACAAAAAAAGATTTCGAGACTAAAATATCTTTTGATTTATATAGTTAGAAAAGATTTTGTAATTAAGATTTTCACATCCACTCGTTTGGAAAGAAACAAAATTACTTATTTAGCCCCATTTCCAACTCTGTATAACACTAAAGATGGGTTTAGTGCAGTAGGTGGTTACTAAAGAAAAAAAGCAATTGAACCAATTGTAACATGGTAATTGCAATATGGCAGACTATGCAATACGGTAAGAAGAGGGATTCGAGGGTCTTTATATCAGGTGGAGAGTAAAACACTACCAATAATGAAAATGCATGGAGCGTGGGGATCTTGGCGGATTCCATCAGCACAGCTTGCCTTAAAGGCATTTCCTTTAAAGGTGTTTAAAGGCACACACACACACACACAGTTCCATAGCGCAAGAATGGAAGTAGGTGTCTTGAAAAGGGAATATTGGCTCCAAGAGGTTGCCATTATTCACGAGTCCTTCTCTCACCTGTCCTCCCAGGCTTCCCGTACCAGTTCTTCATACACTCTTCACTCTTTCTTTCTCCTTTTCTCCCTGTCACTCACAGAGGGATACAGTCCCCCCAATGTGAATATAAATCAAGATAAGTAAAAGGAGCGCACCTCAGCCTATTTAGAGTACAGAAAACCAAAGACAACGAAATCTGGAAGAAAATAAAACACCTTGCACCTAGAGAAACAAGGAAGAAAACCGCAGCAAAGACAGGAGTAGGCTGAACTATAGAAGAGTTTTGAAATGCTTCCTTAGCAGCCTAAACCTCGAGGTTCAGAAATACCTCCTTCTGAAGTGAAGGACAGAGTGTCGGTGTCGAGATGGTGGAAGACAAGGTTCCCAACCTTAGTCTTTTGGAAACACCAATTTGGCAACTGTCTACAGGAGACGAAGCCTTTGCAAAAGTGAGGTTTAAGTACTCTGGTGGAGCACAAAAGGAAAAGATTTTGTATTTAAGAAGGGTAAGAGGAAGCAGTTTTACATTGATTTTGTTTTTCTACTCCAGGAGGAGAGGCATAGTCCCACACTGAGAAGGATCCCTTTGGTGTCTGACTTATCAAGTGAAGTAAAGAGAGACAGAGGCAAATACACCTTCCCATCAACTCAGGGTGCTACCTGAGAGGACCACTTCTGTCTCACCTCATGTGGAAATTGGCAATCGTAGACCACATGAGGCCAGCTAGGAACAGGGCAAAGGAGAAGGAGCTCACAGGGACTGCTACGCAGATCATGGTAGAAGATCTATGCTCCCATTAGTGGCCGTGATCAACCAAGACCCCTTGTCAGGATTTGGCTAGTTTAAGGAGTCCAACCCACCTTGCCTGGCCGAGGAGTGCCTCCAACTAGCTGTGTCCAACTGCAGAGGCCAGCCAGTGCTCTCACCTACCTAGAGAACGCAGCAGGCTTCCCTGCCCAACTACAGAGCTCAGCCACACGTTCCCTCACCAGCTGCAGACTCTGATCACCTGCAGATGCTACCAGGTGGTTTGCACAGCACCCAAGGTCGGGTTAATACTGTGAGCCTCTCCCTGCTGAAGACAGTTTGTAAAGATTGGAAGAGGTGGCCACCTCCTCAAATGCACAAGTGCAAGGACACAAAGATCAGGAAGATTCAAGGATGATGTTATGGTTTAGATATGAGGTGTCCCACCAAAGCTCCTGTTGAAGACAATGCAAGAAAGCACAGAGATGAAACGATGAGGTCACAAGGGCTTTAATCTAGTCAGTGCATGAATCCTCCGAAAGTGACCAGCTGGGTGGTAAGGAGAGGCAGGTAGGGTGTGGCTGGGGGAGGTGGGTCATCTGGGGTTGTGCATTTCAGGGTGTGCATTTTGTGAGCTGAGCTTAGTCTCTCTCTGCTTCCTCTTGTCCTGTCCTGACCCGCTTTTCTCTGCCACACCCTTCCACCGTGCTGTTCTGCCTCATCTCTGGCCCAGAGGAATGGAATTGGCCATTATGGACTGAGCCCTCTGAAACCATGAGCCCCAAATAAACTCTTCCTCCTCTATGTTGTTCTCGTCAGTTCTTTAGGTTGCAGCAACAAAAAGCAACTAAAACATTGTTAGATTTTAAAAGATTTTCTTTTTCATATATATATATGACAGTAGAATGTATTTTGGCAAGTTATACAAACATAGCATATAACTTATTCTATTTAGGATCCCACTCTATAGTTGTACATGATGTGACCTTACTCTGATTGTGTATTAAGATACAAGGCTGGGAAAGTTAGATCTGATTAATTCTACTGTCTTTTCTTTCGTCTCCCTGCTTTCTTCCCCTTGTTTTCCTTTGTCTACTCCAGTGGATTTCTATTATTCCCCTCCCCAACTTCTCTTGTTTTGGATTAGCATCCAGAAATCAGAGAAAACATTCAGGCTTTGTTTTTTTTTTGGGGGGGGGGGTTGGCTTATTCGATTAGCAATGATATTCTCCAATTCCATCAATTTACCAGCAGATGCTATTATTTCATTCTTTATGTGGCTGAATAATATTCCATTGTTTATATATACCACATTTTCTTTATCCATTCATCTGTAAGGTTGTATCTATAGGTTGTCTACTGTGAGTTGAGCTGCTATAAACAACAATGTGGCTGCATCACTGTAGTATTCTATTTTTAAGTTCTTTTGGGTATAAACCAAGGAGTGGGATAACTGGGTCAAATGGTGCTTCCATTCCAAGTTTTCTAAAACATCTCCATGTTGCTTTCCATAGTGATTGCACCAATATGCAGTCCCACCAAAAATGTAAGAGGTTACCTTTATCCCCACATCCTTGCTATCATTTATTGTTGCTTTTTTTCTTGATAATTGCCATTCTGACTGGTGCGAGACGAAATCTAAGCGTAGTTTTGATTTGCATTTCTCTAATTGCTGGAGCTGGTGAACATTTTTTCATGTAAGTTTTGACCATTCGTATTACTTCCGTGAAGTGTTTGTTTAGTTCCTTTGCCCATTACTTGATTGAATTATTTATTTTTCTGGTGTTAAGTTTTTTGAATTCTTTATATATCCTGGAAATTAATGCCTTATCTGAGGTTCTGGTGGTAAAAGTTTTCTCCCATTCTGTAGGATATCTGTTCACATTCTTGATTGTTTCTTTTGCTGTAAAGAAACTTTTTGGTTTGATACAATCCCATTTATTGAGCCTTGATTTTACTTCTTGCCCTTTAGGAGTCTTACTGAGGAAGTCAGTTCCTAAGCCAACACGGGGAGAGTTGGACCTACTTTTTCCTTCAGTAAGTATAGGGTCTCTGGTCTAATGCGTAGGTCCTTGAGCCACTTTGAGTTGAGTTTTGTGCAGGGTGAGAGATAGGGGTTCAATTTTGATCTACTACATATGGATTTCCAGTTTTCCCAGCACCATTTGTTAAAGAGGTTATCTTTTCTCAATGTATGTTTTTGGTGCTTTTGTCTAGGTTAAATAACTGTATTATCTGGGTGTGTCTCTGTGTCTTCAATTCTGTTCCATTGGTCTTCATGTCTGTTTTGTTACAATGGCTCTGAAGTATAATTTAACGTCTTGTGATGCCTCCTGCTTCACTCTTCTTGCTAAGGATTGTGTTGGCTATTCTCGCTCTCTTATTTTTCCAAATAGATTTCATGATTGCTTTTTCTATTTCTGAGAAGAACGTCATTGGGATCTCAATAGGAGTTGCATTAAATCTGAATAGCGCTTTTGGTAGTATGGCCATTTGATAATATAAATTCTGCCTATCCAGGAACATGGGAGATTTTTCCATTTTCTAAGGGTTTTCTTTATACAAAATTCCACCTAATAAATGCAAAAGAAATAATGGAATTAGAAGATCAGCATTTTGCTAGGACTGGTTGATATAGTTGATATAAAATTATATGTTGGGACCAACACACCTCAATGTTCTGTTTAGTCTTAGCATTAATAGAAGTGAGATGTTAAAAGATTAAATTCCTCAAAATGAATCCTATGGGAAGTTCATAACACCATCTAGAAAACATTCAACCTGGATTAATCCTAACTCTCTGAGTCTGACCACCAACGTATAGGACACCCGTTCAGAAAGAACACACTGAATGATCTCACAAAGAAACAACCCAAGATGCAGCACAAATTATTCAGATTCTCCTCCAACCTCCCCCAAAAGCAAATGGAAAAAAAAAAAACAGAACATATAAGAACTAAGTCCAATTTATGGACGTTGTTTATATTATAATTTAAACAATTTCACTCTGAAAATGTTTTTAAGCTAATCAGGGAGTTTGAGTATTGAGTATTCAGTAATGTGAAGGAATATTTAATCTTATTAGAGGTGATGGCGGCACGGTGGCCCTCCAACAGGTGGCATATGCCAGTAGTGTGTGGAGAAGTGTCTACCGCTCCATGGCACGATGCCTAGGGTTAGGTTTGAAATGTTCCACAACATTTTTACAATATCTTGAAACAAAAGCGAGGAGTTCAATGAAAGGAAACCATCATGAGGGGATAATTGTTGAAGTCAGATCATGGATACGAGAGGTTATCCCACCAAAGTATCCGTTTTGGGTATGTTTGAAATTTTTAGCATGGGAGACTTACAAAGTAGCTTTGATGCTGCTGGACAGACACAGGAACTCTGACTTGGTGACAGTAGAAAGGAAAGTATGTCAGGTGAGAGAACACGTGGGCAAGGGTTTTATTAGGGCTTCTCCCAGGAGAAGGGAGATAGGGCACCGACCAATGTCAGGATGGATGGCCCCCAACAGAGGGAGAGCTTTGGTTTTATTCTTTTGAAAGGGATGTTTGCAAGGGGGCTGAGGTTTAGGAATGTAAACAGGGTTTAGGTGCATTTCACCAGTGTGTTTTCTTTTCCCATCATGACACCTTAACTCTGAGGCTGTGAGTCATCCTGCAGCCAAATGTGGGTCTTTCCTATGCCACATACTGAATAGACTTCTGTCTGTGATAAGGGTGAGTTGCTGGGGGGCTGAGAGCACGCAGAGGTGGGGAATCAAAGAGAACTCAATGATGGCAGGCAACAGGTCGAGGGCCCTGGGAATTCATCATTTTGATGGCTCCTTAGCAGCTTTTATCCTTTATGTTGTTGGTCCCTGGACAGTCAAGTAACAGCACTCTGGCCCTAAGGAGGGCCCTGGCTCTGAGGCTGAGGATGTGGTGTAAGGGGGTTGGTAAGGGACAGGCCAGGCTTTTAATACCCCATGGACTATGATTTATGGTGGGAGAGAAGAGGGGAAAAGACAGTTCTTTAATGGACGTAGGGTCATGGGGCGGGCAGTGTATTTGCCCTTTGTCTCTTTGGTGGTCTCTGTTTTAGCTTCTAAAATATGTTTGACTTTTTATAATGTGATATTTTCCAGAAACACAAAAATGAAAAACTACTTGTGTTTATGAAGTTAAATTAAACAAGGCATATTCTTTTCCTAAGGCAGCATCTTTTTTCCCCAGAACATTGGAGCAATGGAAATACCATGCTCAACCACTAACGTTGCCCAGTTCTGATGTGAGTAACATGAACACAAGAGGAAGACAAGGGAGGAAAAGATGAAGGAGAGAAAATCATTGCTTACATTTTTTTATCTTTCAAAAATCATCATTCTAGTAATGTGAGAATGTAGCTATTTTAACATCTTCAAAATTGGTATGTTGTCCAGCAGTTATTATGTTGCCTCAAAATACTCTTGCAAAACAATTATTGAATTTGGTGATTATTTTATGAAACACTCTGCAACAAGCACTTGGATTGATGTTAAGAACAAGACATGGTGTACCAGCCAGGTGTGGTGGTGCACATCTGTAATCTCAGCAGCTCGGGAGGCTGAGGCAGGAGGATTGCAAGTTCAAAGCCAGCCTCAGCAATGGTGAAGCGTTAAGCAACTCAGTGAGACCCTGTCTCTAAATAAAATACAAAATCTGGCTGGGGATGTGGCTCAGAGGTGGAGTGCCCCTGAGTTCAGTTCCTAGTACCAAAACAAAACAAAAAAGGTATTGTGTACCACACAACTATCCAGGTCACAGAAGTACCCTCAAAGCTAGAAAGTACTTACCACAACATTGACACTGACCTGAACAGAAGGATAGATGTTGTAATTTCATGCAAAATGTTTAAGGACCAAGAAAGATTCTTTACTCTGTGGGGCAAAAGAAACACAATGCAGACACCATGTAGAGGAATTATCATTCGTTTGTGTTCTGTGTTGCTGCACCAACAAGCATTCTGTCAGCGTGGATATTCTCTGAAATGACAGTGACAAAGAAATTAGAAAAAATTAAAATTAAGATTTCAACAGGAGAGAAAGGTAGTGATTAATTTATTTCCAATGAAGATTAATGAATTAAATATATATATATATATATATATATATATATATATATATATATCCGATGAAAATAGAGGGGAGATCANAGAGACAGTATATATATATATACATATATATATATATATATGATATCTATTATATTATGCACACATACACATACGTATATATGCATGAAGAGGGAGAGATTGACAAAATTATGAGGGATTTTGGAGACACAGCAGTCCTGTGGTCTGCCTACTATAAATCGGAAACGGAGGAAAGCTGATGTTGAAATTCAATCTGAGTCTAAAGAAGTGGGTTGTGGTTTAGCTATAAGGTGCCCACAGATCTCATGCATAAGAAAATGCCAGAAAGTTTAGAGGTGGAATGATTGGGTTATGAGAGCCTTGACCTAATCAGTACCCTAATCTACTGACCCTGACTAACTGGGTGGTGACCCTAGGGTGTGGCTGAAGGAGATAGGTCACTAGGGATGTGCCTTTGGGGGTTCATATTTTGTCCCTGGTGCTCAGAACTCTCTCTAATTCCTGGTTTCCATGACCTGAAATGCTTTCCTCCTCCACACCCTTCCACCATGGCATTCTGCCTCATCTCAGGATGGACAGGGACCTCTGAAACTGTGAGCCTCAAATAAACTTTTCTTTCTCTAATTGTTCTTCTCAGGTCTGGTGGTCACCATGGCCAAAAAGTGACTCCAGCAAACTGGAAGGGGCTTAGGATGTGCCTGCCAGTACAAAGGCAGGAGGAGATCAGTTGAGATGTTCTAGTTCAAGCAGTGAAAGGGCCAATTTGTCCTTCCCCACCCTCAGTGGATTGGATGATGCCACATTAGAGAGGCCCCTGCTTTCCTGAATCCACCAGTTCGATGCTAATCTCATCCTGAAATGGTCTCTCAGACACACCCGGAAACAACATTGAATCTGGGAACACCATGACCCCACTCAAGCAGATACATGAATGCAATCACCACCATGTTGTCCCCAAATTTGCTGATTTTCCCCTAAAAAGGGGAGACTCCCAAAGAGATATCCTTTTCCTTTTGGTGTCACAAAGCCCAACACCAGGACTCAATTTCTGAATGTCCACAGCATAAGTTTATATAATGGACAGAGATTAGAGAAGCAGGAGCCCCATTCACCAAGCAGCTTGTCACCTTCTGTGGGTGGGGAAGTTACAGATACAGGGTAAAAGGAATGAAGGGGAGAAACAGGCTCATAAAGGAGAGGGTATCCACGTGCTTTCCTGGAATAGGTGAAGATTTCCCAGAACTCAAGTACCACCCCCTTTTTCTCCTTTTGTAGTTGAGTACTTCCTGTGATGGCAGCTGGGAAGCATGTCACTCGTGTGAAAATTAGCTTACAGCTAAACTGGAGGTTGTCTGTTGGTCACTCTGACAGCCATCTTAGATCCGACTGGCTTCGACTAGCCCTCCTGAAGAGGAACTCCTAGGTTAGGACATCCTGTCTTCAAAGATAGACAAGAGTATTGTGGGGTGGAAATTTAGGTAAAATAGATAGTCAGTACACTGGGTATCAATAATCAATAATCTTATTTTTTTCTGGTGCAACTTATAGTGTCTTTAGGAAATAAGTACATTTACCTTGATTTGCATATCTTAGGAGTTATCAAGCGTTTTCAGGTTAAAATAAAGGAAAATAATGCACGTATGATTTTTCCTGTTGCTTGGGTTTTTGTTTTATATAACTTTTATAACTGTCAGGAAAAAAAAATGTGAAAGATTAAAATGGACAAATTAGCTTGGTGAGTATCCTGCCTCACTTATCATCTGGGTTATCTCAGCCTTTCATAGTCTTTAAAGTATTTTACAACTTGAAAAATTGAAGAAAACTAACGATATGCAAAATTTACTTTTCTATAGAAATGGCTGCTGACTGTGGCCCTTTGGATGGAGATGTTTTACTTCCATTTGTAAAATCGATTTCAGAATTCCTAATTCTATGTACAAAGGTTGTCTTAAAAATTCTCTTTTGAACTGGTTGTAGCATCTCATCATTTCTTTCTTTAATTTTGTATATCTGTATCATAGTCATTGGATTCCTTTTTTTCCCTTTCATGCTTCAGCAGAATTTGAATTTGAATTTTGAATCACGTTTCCCATGGGCTAGTCATTTTTCTACATGTAAAAGTGATTAAGCTGAAGACATGTCCCCAAGTGTCATGCTTTCTGGTGTGAGAAAGAGGATCACCTGTCAAAACGTAAATAATGGACACAAAGCACAGCAAAAAGCAAGACTTTATGTCATGCAGGTCTTGCAAGGTCGGGTCAGTGGTGGTCAGGGACACACAAACTGGGTACAACCAGCATTTTATCCACTAAGCCCAAAGCCCCACCCGCTTACTCCTGGTCGGTCCCTCATTGGCTGAGTACTAGGGGAGCACAATCTTCCCCAACTATCTTTCACTGTCTCCTACTGGGTTATTTAAAGAAATATACTCCAGTTGTCCCCACCTGCCTTTGTTCTCTGTGTCAGGAAAGTCCCCTTGGATTGAGGGCATTTGGTCTGTACACAGTGTATCTCTGCTGGTCAGGTGCAGGGAGAGTTCCATTTCACCTCTTGTTTGTCAAGGGGCTGTGAGTCTCCAGGGGGGGAGTTAACTCCAGTGTTAACAGCCTGGAACTTTCCATTCTGCTCTGCCCTAGTTGCCTTTCTTACATCCCAAGTCATTTTACATTTAAAGCTACATACTGTATTTTCCAAACAGACCACTGGACTTTCTGGTTCTTACACCGGGTGTCCACATGTTTGGGACACCCTGGGAACATCTTGTGTTCCATTTTCTTTCCCTCAAAACTCTGTTTTCTGTTATTATGTGCTTCTCAGAAGAAATTTGAAGCTAATTTCATTTTTCTCTTTTTAAGGAACTTGCTTCATGTACTGTTGATATGAAGAATTTTCCTTTTTTTTTCATTAAAATGCACTAACATAAATAGAATAAGCATCAGTGTTGGTCTTGTTATATCAATTTTTCTGGTACTAAGGACATCTTTATGTTGTATACATCTTTTTTCTGTAAAATTCCATTTATTTTTTATATTTTGAATAAATTAGCCTCATTTTGGGGGTTTCCTTATTAAAAAGATAGTAATTATCTTAGCATTAGATTACCTATTTGTTCTCCAGAATGTATTGTTTTTCCCCTTAATGGCTTTAATCAACAACTTGTTTCTTACGTGGTATTCATGGTGATTATTCTCAGATAGGGATTTGGGGATATTCTCCCTCCCAAAAAAAGTCTGAGATTCAAGAGAGACCACCCCTATCATGTGAACCTTTTGAAATGTAGTGCAACCCATCCTGTGTCCTTGGCCTGTGTCCTTGCCCACACAAAGTAACATGGTATGGGCAACAGGCATGCACTGAAACACTGGCACAAAACTGTGCAGTTCTGCCCAGACTCCACCTGCAGCTGGCTTCCTTCTATAAATATTAACACCCCAGACCAAGGGGGTGCTGTCTCCCCCTCTAGAGGAGTCAGGCCTTCTTCCTCCTTGCTTTATCCCTAAAGCTTCTCGCTCTCTTGATGACCTGCATTCTCACTTGAATGTGTATCTGCTTTCCATGACTGATGCCTGCTGAAATTATTCTCTGTCACTGACATGAAGGACCTCATTTGTCTTGAGTGTAACCCCCACCCCCACCCCCTGGGAACTTCTCCAGTGATCATCCTTAACCATTTTTTAAAAATCTGTAATTAAGTTTTATGCTGTTCTTTCTCCCCTTTTATTCAGTAATATATTGATTTTATTTGTATTTTTCTAATCTCCATGCATCTTAATACCCCATGTTCGAGCTCCTTTGAGAGTATTTGTATCTTCTGCTAACATATTCTTTGGCCTAGAGTAAAATATCAGTGAGATTTCATTTTCTTGGATTAAGATTTTTTTTTTTTTCTAATGAGACAATTGATCTTTTGAGGCAAGATAGATTAGAGGCTCTTGTCCCAGCCCCATGTCACCTTGATCAGCAGAGTTGAAGAGAGTTTAAGGACCGCCCTTTCATCCCATCTTGCTGCTGTTATTGGAGAAACTAACTTCCCCAAAGTGTAAAGAGTAAAATCCTATTTTTCAAAGAGATTGCCTGACGATCCAAAGGAGCATGCAAGAGATTTGGCACATGCTTCCTAAGCATCATGGTCAGGTACAGGAATCTGTCAATCACCCCTCATTTAGCATAAGCCAGTCCTAGCAAAAAGCCCACCAAAGGCGACCAAAGAACTCAGAAGTGCATATAAGACTGGACCCACTCTGATTCCAAGGGCAGATGTCTTTGTCGGGTCCCCGCTGTGAAGGTATAGCTCTTCTTCTTCCAGTAAACTCTCCTGTTTCTCAATGGCTTGGTGAATTCTTCTCACCACCAACTCTCCGGCCATCACTCAGGTCCCGCAACATCTTTGCCAATGTCTTTTTTCCCCTTCCTTTTACCTTTCCTTCTACATTCCTCTTCTTCCCTTTCCCCTCGTCTTTTTAGGTATGAATTGCTGCATAAATATTATTATGCTGAAAGTGGACAGCTCTGTCCAGGACTTGCAGTTGTGCCAGTCTGGTGTGGGTGGATTCTCTGGGGACTTCCTTCTCATAAGGAAGGCCTCCACTTCACTTGTCCCATGAAACCTCAAAGCAACTGCGTGTTCAGGGCCTGCTCTCAGGGGTGGGGGAGACAGGACACAGAGAGGACCTAGACACCGGTGCTGCACAATCCCAGGCTCTGTCCTCTCCTCTTGGAATATCTTGATGTCAAGAGATTACATCTTCTTCCAAGGCATCTTGGAATCCATCAGTCAATAGTAACCTGATTTCCTCCCTAATAGGACCAGGCTGTGTGCCCCAGTGGCCCATCTCATGGCCCTCTAACCTGAAGGATTGTTTCTTTCAACCAGGGCAGGCTTTTTTTTTTTTTTTTTCATCTTTTAATCAAATCACAAGCCATCGGAGGCTCAGATCATTGCCAAATGACTCTGTTTATTGCAATGCACACAAAAGAATAAACACAAATAAGCAAAAGCGTTATATGAAAATATAGAAGGAAGAAAGTAAAAGAAAAATTGGTCAAGATCAGAGAGCTGGACACTGTCTACGAGAACAGTTCCTTTTACGTGGCAATCACATGGATCTGGAATGACTGCAAGCTGCCAAAGGACTGACTGTTCACGTGTGAACCTGTCATGTCCAGATCCCAGTTGTGCCAGGGCAATGGGGTAGGTTGCAAGAAAGACAGAGTGCCCAGAGACAGCATGGGAGACACATGGTTTATTGCGGAACGCTAACAAGAAGTCGGTGAGTACTCCCAGAGTTCCGTGGTGACAGGCTGACAGACAGCACCTCCATCCCTCAAGGTGCTTTGCCAAGCACCAAAATGTGGTGGTCTGAAGGGCTGGTATCTAGTCCCAGAAGGTTTATTATCTCAGCTCCCAGATGTCAGTTTTGGAGGGAAAGGTCCCCAACACCAACTACCTCATTTGCATATTGGCTTAAGAGTTGTCAAGGTGATACCTCATTTGCATATTGGCTTACAGTTGTCAAGGTGACTGTCAGCCAGCCATTTGACTGAATTATAGCTTCTGTTACAAGAGAAAGCTCAAAATGGAGTTAGAGCTGTCAAAGTTTAGTCACCCTAACTGTAATTAAAGTTGCAATTAGATCCACAAAAATCATAATATAGCAAAACATGCATCTCAGCAACCTTGGATCTTCTCTGAGTTGTGTCCTATTTCCTGGGTAGAAGCCTACACCTACAGTCTCCTTCTGGCCTAAGGAGTTGTCCCTGCCTTTACCTGGTTGCCTTGCTCCCCAGCTGCTGAAGCCGAAATGGGCTGATTGCAAGATGAGTGAGCCCCAGTGTGAGGATTCGACAAGGTCTTTCTTGCATATCCTGAGTGTGTTTCTGTCTGATATCCTACTTGCTTAAGTTTCTATTTTTTGCTCAAGATAAGTGGTCCTTCCTTCCCCTTTTTTCTTCTGGTTTTCTCCCTTGAAGCAATCAACAGCATGGAATCCCTGTGGCTGGTACTTGGGGTTCTGTGGTTGCTTTGTAGCACAGAG
Organism: Marmota marmota marmota; assembly: GCF_001458135.2. NCBI lineage: Eukaryota > Metazoa > Chordata > Mammalia > Rodentia > Sciuridae > Marmota > Marmota marmota. The sequence continues at coordinate 1,579,160 of NW_025999926.1, forward strand.
CATGGGGTTGGGTTCTTTGTCTTGGGAATTCAAAGAATGAAATTCACGGACACAAGGATGAGAGCGAAGTAGCAGAATTCATTTGAGTAAGAGAAAGAAAGAAAGCAGAACTCCCAAAGGGGAGGGATCCCAAGAGAGGGATACCTGAGAATGGCTCCTGTCGAGGGGTTTATATAGGTCTATAGGGTCCAAGGAGCTACCCCATCCTGGCTAAGGCACTTGGTGTCCACGAACTCTTCATGCCCTCTTCAGTCCAGCCAAGTTCCTGGGGTCTTTTTGGTGGGAGGTCTGGGTACCAGGAAGTAGATCTCTCACTATTAGTTAATTCTTTTTTCTTTTTACTTCTTTCCTGCTTACATCAACCACAGGAGCTGGCCTGACCTTGATGAGGCCTGTCTTGTGCCTGTAGTTCTCAACCCTGCTACACAGAGACCTGACCTCAAAGGAGCCCACATTTCCTGCCTGTCCATCTTGACCCTTTCTGTTGCCTCTGTTTTTCCTGTGCCTTGAGGAGAACGTAAAAGATCCCAATCATCCCTCTCTTTACTCCTCTTAATCCAGCGCCAGACCTTCCTCAGCGCTCTCCAAAGTGTCTCCAGGGAGCATCATGTGCAAAGCCACACGCGGATGCACCATGCTGAGTTTTGAGGATTTTTGCACAATTGTGGTTGAATGGCAGGACCCAACGGTGCCACTGAGGTTTGTGCCAGTGCGCTTTTCCCTGCCGGCAAAGGGAAAGGGCCTCCCCTTTCCTCCTTTTTTTTTCCCCTATTATAACTCATTCTTTGTTCAGATTGCTAGGTTCCAGAATAGGATGGTTCTCAAATCCAACTTCACCTGACCAATTTAGGTCTGAGATCACGCAAGGCTTTCTTGGACTCCTCAGGCTGCAAGACCTGACAGCAATTTGAATACATCAACAGAGGTTAAAATGCACACAACAGCTCTGCTCCCTGCGTGAGGCCCCAAAGCACTTTTAAAAAGCCATCCTGAATATGTTTATTTCCAGCCATCCCCAGAGAAGCGGCAATAGCTTTAAAGTGTCCCTTTTAGGTTTCTAGAATGTGCTTTTAACAAAAGCAATTATTTTTGCCTCCTTGAAGATTCACCTGGATGTTGAAAAATTGAGTTTGATCAAAATAGGGAGGAAGGAGCCCAGCATGCCCGGATGGCTCAGAGCTCAGACCCACTCTGCCAAGGACACACTCTTGACAACGGCCACTACCTTTTCCTTCAACCTATTGGCCATGAGCAGATGCCTGACCATCCCAAAAGCCTGCAGTGAGTTTGGTTTATTGGGATGCTCTTGGCTGCTAAAGCAGGCAGGCGAGCAGCTGGAGAGAGAAGAGCTGGATGATTAGGAACATGAGCCCTGCAGTCAAACACACAGTGGCTTCTCCTTCCTCAGGTTCTTTGCCCTTATTTTGTCAAAAGTTATGTATTTTATTTTCTCCTCTGCTCATTCATACTACAATATTACTACAGTATTACCCTGCATTCCCCATGCCTTATATGCCAGGGACTATTTGAGATGTGGCTACGCACTGCTCAGCAACAGTGATAAGTTCTAAGAAATCCATCGTTCCGTCATTTTGTCATTGTGTGAACTTGGTAGAGTGCACAAGCCTAGCTGGTGTAGGTCAATTGCTCAGAGTGACCTCTTGATGGGATCAAGAGACGTGGTAAACTTGAAATGCATGAGCTCGCTGCCAGTATAATGTGACACAATGTTCTTTTTTTTTTTTTTTTTTGCAAGTGTAAGGATTGCACTCTAAAAAAACCATCAGAATGTATAGTAAATATGTAAACCAGTAACATTGCTTATTATCACTATCAATTATAAAGTACTGTATGTAACACGATGTACTGTCCTTATATCACTGTCAACAGAGCAGGTTTGTTTATGCCAGCATCACCGCTGACAGGTGGAACATGTTGCACTGTGATTTTACATCGCTAGGAATAGCATTGCTCAGTTCTACTATAATCTCATGGGGCCACCCATGGGTATGAGGTGCATTGCTAATGGAACTTCCTCAATGTGGTACATGGCTGGAATTTATGAACACAATTTCATATGATTCCCATAACAATCCTACAAATAAGCACAAAGTATATGGTTGTGACAAATGGAGGCACCAAAATATTAGGTTGCTTGCCTCTGTTTGTGTGGCTAATGTGGAAGGCTGGATTCAAATGCAGGCAGGCTGACTTCAGCCAGGACAATCCTCCTCTGGGCCGCCTTCTTAGAAGTCACAGATCTCAGCACAGTACTAAGCAAGAGAGTATGGGAACGTGAGCCCTATAGTCAGACAGACAGTGGCTTCTCCTGCCTCAAATTCTTTGCCTTTATTTGGTAGGAAGTTATGACAGGGACCCCACTGGAATCTGAAAGAGCCCCAGAATTCCAAAGCCCCAGCTTCATGGGGTCGAACCCATCACAGTTTCTTGGAGACTACAAAATGGAAGCATGCTTCCCACTTTTCAGGGTTGAGCTATGGATTCCAGAGAGGATCTCTGTGCGGTGTCTGTGCCCAGCATCCCCGAAGCAGTTGCTTTGCAAATGGTTCCATGTGGCATTTGCATTGTTTGCATTTTTAAATACAAGAATCCCCAAAGAAACAATTTTACACATATTTTTAAGAAGCTAAACTATTGATGATGGGTAGTTATAGAAATGTAGCCTGCAGAAAATATTTTGATATATCTGTTTAGGCTAATGCCAGAAGTTTTATGGTATATAAAATGTAGAGATATTCATGAGATCACCCGCCCTCTTTCTTTTCCTTTTTTCTCTCTAGGTTTCATATATGAGAGCAAATACATGACCCTTGACTTCCTGAGTTTGGCTTATTTGCTTAACATAGTGGCGTCAAGTACCATATGTTTTCCTGCAAATGACACAGTTTCCTTCTTTTTGAAAATCAAAGGGAAATCAGTAGAGGGAGAAAAAGGACCAGGATAAGGACTCAGGAGGGGTACAGTAAATGCTGGGGAATGATATTGGCCAAAGTATATTTATGTGGTGTTATATTATGTGCATGTATAAAAATGTAACAACAAATCTCACCATTATGTACAACTATAATTGGCAACTAAAGAAATGGAGAAAAGTAAGGATATATTAACGTTTTCAAATGGTGTGACCTAAAAAAATGAATCATCCATTGCAGCTCTGATAATTACTTTAGCAAATTACAACCCATTCTTCTGGTGAAATTTCTATCTAGTGAGAGCAGGAGGCTTGTAGCCTGAGGGGACAAGTCACTCATGGGACTGGGGAAATTGAGCTCCAGCTGTTCCTCCTGTGCAGATGGGAGGGAGCAGCCCTTGCACTTGAGTCATGGCGGGTCTCACCTATTGTGGTCATGCAACTGTCTTGACCACACAGAACAAAGAGGAAGGGTCCATTATGAGACGAATTGGGTCATCCCCCAAAACACGAAAGTCCCCAGTACTTGTGAATGTGACCTCCCTGGGAAGATGAGATCACCTGGATGGACCCTAATCTAATCTGACTGGTGTTCTTTAAAAAAGGAAATTTAGGCCCAGAGACAGACATGCACACAGGGAGATGAGAAGATGAAGACAGAAATCCACAAACCAAGCAATAAAAAAAAAAAAATTTCCAACACACCATCAGAAGCTGAGAGAGAGACTGCAAGAGATCCAGAGATCCTCCCTTCCAGATGACAGAAAGAACCAACCCTGCCAAACACCTTGACTTCAGATTTCTGGACTCAAATACTGTGAGAGCTTAAGTTCCTGTTGCTGAAGTCATCCAGCTTATACTACTTTTTTTTTTAAATATCAGTCCCAGGATATTAGCAGGTGTTCTTTGACAATCAGATCAGTTTTCTTTCTTGTTCAGCGCATAGTCAGAAGCCCTGGAATGCTCGGCTCAACTCTGAATCTCAGAAGAAATGAGTCTGTGAAGGTTTCAGCTGGAGATGTGGAAATACAGCTGAAGGGCGTAGGATAGGAGAGTTGGAGTGAAGGTCAGTGGCGGACAGCTGTGTCATTCCATCCTTGAGCAGATGAACCACCAGTGTGTCCTAGTTGGTGCAGATAGAGGTGACACACAGTAGCCGTCACCATCCCACTGTTTAATGATCTCTCAGGGTTCAGCCAGGCCAGAGTTGTTCCTCATGTGCAAGAGCTTCAAAGATTGACCGAGAAAGAGGGTGCATTGCTAAAGTAACAAGACAAAGTAATGTACTGAGAAGCCATTGGAGAACAATCGTGGCAGAGAGGAAGAAAGGTGAGCTTTTTCTGATAATGCCAAATGATTCATAGAATTTGGCATGTGTACATCCTGGAAAAAAAAAGTCAATGCAATTGCTAAAAGTAATCAGCAGAAATTCTTCACATTTGATCAAAGAACTTGCTGCAAGACAAATGGGAACAGGGTGGAACTTAAAAGAAGATAGTTTGCAAATGGAAACCGAATAGTTCAGGAAATTCAGGACGCTGATTAAATGTGGGAAGCAATTTCAGCAGGGAAAGAGGGAAGAAAACTAGTCTTTATTGCCATTAGCCAGGCTCATGTCTAGAATGATAATTTTACCCCTTGCTCAGACTAGAAAGAAAGGTATGATAATAGTTAATGGATAATAGAAAAAAAAAGGCATGAATTCTCCTATTTCACAAATCAGAAAAACGGATTCTCACCCACCGTTAGGAGTTTGGTTTTTCATGTCACAGAACTGGAGAGATGTCAAGTCAGATATGGAATACAAGTAAAACTAACTTTAAAAGCCAGAATTTTGGACTACAAGGAAATCATGTGAAAGAATGTCTACCTGTGAGTGAATAATTCATGTGGCACAGAGAGCTCTGTTATTTCTGACCAGAATACCCTCATGGCTCCACATTCTGAAATGCATTTTTTATAAGAAAGATGAAATGTCTAAAAATGAGGTTTGAAATAAAGGCTGACAAAGCAGTTGAGTTTCAAGGTGTTTTCTAGAAAATAAGTCCTTTGCAATCTAGGTCTGCCATTACTGGCTTCCACGTCTGTTTGCAGGACATCGGATAACCAGTGGCTTAAATGTGTGGCCAAATTCGGAGCATTTCAAAGGACGCTTTAATTAGAAGTAGGCTTCCAAGTAGCTGTCATATATGAAGTCAATGTGATTCGAAGCCGGGCAGGCAAGAGAAATGTCCTAAATAATTCACAGAAACTGGACCTCAAGTGAGACAACTTCAGTACCACAAAATGGTGATTCAGAGGCCAGCCAGCTTAGGTACAAAAATTATGATAGAAACTATAAAAATAGATGGGTGCTATGGCGCACACCTGTAATCCCAGTGACTCAGAAGGCTGAGGCAGGAGGATCACAAGTTCAAGGCCAGGCTCAGCAACACGGTGAGACCCTCCGCATCTTCGTGAGACCCTGTCTCAAAAAGTAAAATGGGCTGTAGATGTGGCCCAGTGGTAAATCTCCTGGGTTAGATCCCCAGGACCAAAAGAAAAGAAGCTATAAAAAGAGTAGTTATCTCTTAACAAGCATTAAAGCCTATAGCCACCATTATCGACAGTGAGGGCGCAGGCAGTATTTATTACTTCTTCTCAGTCTCAAGAATGATTAACTTGCCCAGGGATAAGCATCACCATAAAAAAGATGCCATGTTCTCTTTGGGGCAATGGCTTTGTGTTAGTGTTTCCTAGAGTCACTATCAGTGATGGTTCTGAAGTTGGCTTTAGGCAGACAGACTTTGCTCTTGGGAAAGCTGATCTGGTTCTGAGATTCTGTTATGTTTTATTGCTCAGGACCTCACTAAGTTGATGAAGCTGGCTTTGAACTTGCCATCCTGCAGCCTCAGCCTCACAAGCTGGGATTCTTTCTACTACAGAAATCTCACACGCAAAAGTAGGGTGTGGAGAAGGGCCATGTAGACAGTACCCCGCTTCCATAGTTATCAACTCAGGATGTTTTTCAGTAAAAGAAAAAATCTGGATGCTCCCTTATCTCATGTTTTTTCCCCTGCAAATTAGTTTGTCGAGTTGCAATGACCAATATTCTTGGGTTTGGGCTTAAGGGAAAGAAACTTTTAATGCAAAACAGCAGATATTCATGATTTTAGAGTTAAACAGATAATCTGCAAGTAATATGCAAACATGGGCAGATATAAAACATTTAACATTATAAATGCTTGGCTAGATGCATTCAGATCTGATACAAACACTGAGCACGATCCTAGTAAAACCAGGCCCCTTGCTATTTCTTCACTTAACGCTTCCTCACCACTTTCCTTCAGGCCCTGGCTTGTCGAATCCGTCGTGACTTATTGGGTGAGCCTGTCGTCTCCTGGAGGCTCTCAAACTACAGCATGTAGGGGTAACTAGCAATCAGATCCAGGGGTCAGAGGTGGGGCAAGGGGGTCCCGGGCACATGGTATTTCTTGGAGATGAATGGAACCTAATAGGTGTTCACATTCCAAGCCAAATCCTTCGCACAGACTGAGTTGGGCCAGCAAGCTGCCGGGCTCTGCCTTGCCTTAATTATTTGATCACTCACCATAATTACATAGGTGTGCACCTTGGCTTTACCTCACAGCTACTCAGATGGAAGTTCCCCCTCAAAGCCGATGACACAGATCACCCCACTTCCCTTTCCCATCAGCCTTTCCCAAGTCTTTAACCAAGGACTGGAGAGGAGCTGACCCAGGACCACACAGTGCCACCGTCTCCCGTGGTCCAGGCCCCGCCTCCTCCCTGTGCATGAGCTCCCAACTGCTGATGCTTCCATTCTTCATTCATGACTTTGTTTACCTCCAAGTTCCCCTTACCGTAGTGTCTACCTACCTGTCCTCAGCCTCGAACTTCCAGATGGATAACCTCAGAGTTCTGTCACCATCTGCCTTCTTGGGTTTATACCTGAGCAGTTGGACACCTGTGGTGTGCCCCAGGGGTTTGGTGGCTGGCATAAAGCCACTCGTGGTCTGGAATGCCAGGTGAGAGGGCAGCTCTGCTGGGTCATCTCACCTCTCCCTTCCCAGTGAAGCCCACACGTAAGGACTGACGAAGCCATGGACATCCGCATATACTTATAACACGCTGATAAGTGTACATTTAACATGCACGTTTTAAATCTGGCTCCTTAGCACGTCTTAGAGCTTCCTTCACACTGTAGCACATATTGATGCATCATTCTGTTTGATGGTTTAATGATATTCATTCACGGATGGGCATTCGCCTTACTTCCACATTTGGGCTATTGTTAATAGTGAACGGTGTTAAGGATGTGTCCCCGTAGTTATTTGAGTATCTCTTTTCAGTTCTTTTGGGTATATTCTTTGGAGTGGAATCCCTGGGAGATATGGTTTTGGAGAAGCCACCAAACTATTTTACACAGCAAGCACATTTTCCATCCCCACCAACAGGCCTCAAGGGCTTTAATGTCTCCACATTCTTATCCTAAGATTAGATTTTGATGAATGTCAAGAAAAAAATGAAGATGTCATTGGATCGGACTGAGGAAATGAGCAGCAAAGGAGTTGAAATGGATGTGGCGGAGAGGCCCGGAGGCTTGTTGGCCTTCATGAAAAGAAACGCGTGGGAACTCCTGGCCCAGACCAACAGCGCAGAGCTTTCCCCTGTGTTTTCTTCTAGGAGTTCTACAGTTTGCAGTCTTATGTTGAATATTTTCACCTATGTTGAGCTGTTTTTTTGAGTGACGTGGGATAAGGGTGCAACTCCATCCTTCTCCCCAGTGCTGAGTCCTGTTCTTTCTCCCCTATGTGGTCTTGATGCCCTGGTTGAAGCTTAGCAGTAGATAGGTCCCTCTTCTTTCTCACTGACCTCTATGTACGTCTATCTTGATGCCAGTACTGCATTGGCTTCATTATTAGAGCGTTGCATTATATTCCTAAATCAGTAAGTGTGAGTCTTCCAGCTTTGTTCTTCTTGCTCTGCATTGATTTGCCAGTTCGGGAACTTCTTCAGTTCTGTGTGAAGTAGAAGGAGGTTAAGAAGTTAACTGAGAGTTGTGCATCAGAGCCACATGTGATTCACGTTCAAGTAAAATTCTAGCTGCCTTGGGGGAGGCTAGAATATAAGGCAAATTTAGAAGCCAGGAGACCAACTAGGAATATTTAAAAGCAGAATTGCCTTTGACCTAAGGCAGGAAGAAGCTTGGTCTAGATTGGAGCAGATGGGGTAGTGAAAGGGGTCATATTCGGAATGTACTGGATGTAACTGGGAGCAGAAGACACTGGCGGGTTCCCACATGTGCACCTCCCATTCTGCTTTCTCCTGTGAACTTCCACTGCTGACTGTTACTCCCCATCTCCACCAGGAAATTCAGAGGGTGACTTCCATGTGGCTCTCAAAGCTGGTGTTGGTGTTCGGGAACATTACCGTCTTCCAAAAGACAGTCTGACTCCTGCTCATCTCGCCACATGACACCCGACTCTAGCCATTGTCCTGGGCTCCTCTTTCCTCTTCTATCCAACTTCCAGAATATTCCACAAAACCTGCTGGCTCTACCTTCAAAGTGCACTCAGGTTTGGACAGCCTCTTAGGACTCAGGGAATTAAAAAAAAAATGAATCTAATTACAAACTCTGCAAAGGCTTGTCTGTTCTCTCAGTATAACATTTAACCTGAACCATGGTCCCTGAGGCCCTTCCGGCTCACCTGGGCACAGACACCTCTCTCATCTGGACTCCCCTCTCCTTGCCTCCCGTTCACTTGGCTGTAGCCACACCAGCATCCTTTCCTTGGGCAAGAATAAGGCACCCTCTTATTGTTTCTACCCTGGACCATCCTATCTACAATTAGTTCTGTGCTACATCCCTGACCATGTGGGGCACTTTGAAAACCTGCTTCTCTGTCTTACAGACACTTACTCTCCTTTATTTTTTATCAGGAACCTACGAATTATGTATATTTCACTGCCTGTTTTCTTTTAATAGAGAGTACCTTCCATTAAGACAGAATCTGTTTTATTCACCGCCGTGCAAGACTAATCAGAGTTTTAGATGCCAAATAGGTACTCAGGAAACACCTGCTGAATGAATGAATGAACGAATGAATGAATGAATGAAAGTATATTGTTTAAAATCCATGGACCAGATGACACTTGGTAGTAAGTCTACCTGAAGAAAGCAATAGCACCAAGAGCAGACCTAGTGGAACATTCTAGCATTGCAGCCAGGGAACAGGAGGAGTGAGGACAGATGAAAGAGAAGGAAATCCAGGAAGATGAGTATCCTCAGGAAGAAGTGAGCTACTGTGTCGGGTGAGACTCGGGTTGCGATGAAGACTGAGGAGTCACCATTGAGCTCAACGGTGAAGACATCCCTGAAAGATCCATTATGCAATCTACCTGGGGAGTCTCCCTGTGCCAGGGCCTGAGGATCAAGCCTGCATGCTTAGCCTCTCTCCCCCCCGAGCACATCTGGTATCACATGATCTTCACGTGTGTGGCCAGCACCATATTATTCTTTCTGCTTCCACACTCTCTCTGCTCTCTAATCCTGGGCCCCCTTTAGCAGGAGGCCCCTCTCACTTCCATGAGCAAAATCTGAATCATCCTCATTCCCTCCTGGACCTAGAAATTATTTATGGGATGCTCTCCACTCTATCTTAAAGAATTGATGATACTGCAATGCTCGAGTTCCAGCATTTATTATTTCTTGCTTATAGCATAATAGGCTCTTAAATGATGTCTCTAGCCCCATTTTCCCCCCTCCCTGGTTTATCTAATACATTGCGATCATCATTATATTGATTAAATCTAAAAAGCCAATGGAAACCTGATGGGTTTATAATTACAGTCTCCAGGATAAATCTAATTCTTAAAAGCATATGTCTTACCCACTAAGGGGTAAATTTATAGAGCAACAAGGTTTTAAATCTGTAGCTTGCTATGTCAAGTGCTGCACAATCCAGCCAATCTTATTATCTGACATGATCTCTACCTTTGCAATCTTTCTTCCCCACATGCCTGTGATCCTGAACCAGTTACGGGGAAAGAAGAGGGGATTTTCATTGATCTCCTCTGCCTGAAAGTTACTCACTCTTGTTTTAATTCCTGGGTAAACTCCTACTCCTTAGGTCCATGTACTTCCCTGCATGTCAGAAAGCCATGACTTCTCCTGTCCCCGTTGCTATGACAACTGTACTCTGACCAGAGGAACTTAAGAATTTGCTCCTTGACCTGTCTGTTGACCTCACCTTGCTTTCAGTGAATGACAGAAATTCCATATTGCCTGACTTTGATTCCCAGTAATGGTCACAAGGCTCAATATACATCTCTTGAATCTGCAGAATATTGAGTAATTAATCATATCAAACAATGAATAAAAAATACTGACACTGGAATCCATATACCATAGACTCCCACGTTAAAAATCTCTGGAAGGAAAGTAGAGGCTCTGCGGTTCATCTACCAGTACTCGACAACTCCCACAAAAACACCACCGACGTGTTCCTCACAACCATTTTCCGTTTTTCGTCTTGACAAACTCCAGGTGCATGTGGATTCCGATTTCTGTACCTTTCTGGAATAGAAAAGTGGACTTCTGGATAACCGTTTGCATTTTTGAATCCTTCCACACGCCTTTGGGAAATCTTCCAAGAAGATGACAGAATTGGACAGAGCTGCTGCTAGACAATCGTTACGGTTTGCACGGATAGTGACTTGTCCTGGAAAATGAGGATGAGCTTAAGACACATCCCCCAAAGTGGCTTTTATTGCTGCTTTGGTCTTGATATACAAAGGGTTTCATGAGCTGGAAGCTTGGTTCTCAGTGTGGGGATGTTAGCAGGTGGTGGGAACTTTCAGGGGCGGAGCACCATGGGAGGTGATTAGGTCACTGGGGCATAATCCTCGGAATGGTCTAAGTGGTTAACAATCTGGGACCCCAGGTTGTTCCCTAAAGAAGGGTTGCTACAAAACTCCAAAGGTGGCCCTATCTGCTCTTCGTTTTCCTGTCTTGCCATGTGATCTCTCCCCTTTCCTGCCATGATGCAATCTGCCATCTTGTGACTTTGCCAAGGGCTGATTTCCAGAGGCTGATTTGATGAGACTTCCTGATCTTGGACTTTGGCCCTTTGAAACTTCGAGTTGAGAAACCTCTTTTCTTTATAAAAACTCAGCCACTGGCATTTTGTGATAACAATGAAAACAGACTAATGTAATTGCAAAACATGTATTTTAATATCACAATAAAACAAAAGTAAATAGAACTGAAAGGATGCTCATTTATTGACAAGGTCCACCTCTCTCTCAATTAACAGGATCTCTATCTTAATGGTCTAATATTGTGTACACTGTTATGAAAAGAGGGGAAATGTCTGAACTTTCATATTGATGGCCCTGGTTGTGTTTACCCTGACCATTTTTGAGCTTGAAGATACTCCATTCTGGCTGGAACCCTGTGGAGTAAGACCAGTGGTCAGGTTCTGGTACAACAGCTCTGTACTAGAACATAGAGTATATATAAAAGAGAGAGAGAGAGAGAGAGAGAGAGAGAGAGAGAGAGACAGACTTAGTAACTGCAAATTTTAATAAATCCAAAGAAATGCATACTTGTGTTTTAAATACAGTTCTCAACTTTTCTTGAAATTCAAAAATTATCTCAGTTCACACCTTAAAACAAACTAAGGAAAATAATATCTACTCAACTAAAGCATACTTGAATGTATGAGATATCATTAATGAATTTTCTTGTTAATGCCTTCATTTAATAAAATATGATCTGTTTTGTTTTACTTTCTGCTATAAACCAGACACAGGGGTCACAGTAAAAACAGAACAGGAAAACACGCTCATGCCCTCACTGTCTCCTGTTCTGGTAGGAGGACACACACCATTTAACATGTACATCTGTAATACATCAGAAGCTGGCAGGTGCTATGAAAATCAGTAAAAAAAAATAATTATTCTGTGTAAAAATGGCAAATTCTGTGCTATTTTTCCACAGATGAATTAACCAAGTTTAGTATAAAATCCGCAACCGGCACCATGATAAGGAGGCAGAGGGGACAGAGTGTGAAATGAGTGGTGGGGTCATCTACATGGGAAACAATATGAAGTGGAGACCTACGTCCACGTCATTAGGACTTACTTAGGAGAGGGACTAGCATTCACCAGGCAGGAGGAAGTTCCTGGGGAAAGACTGAGCACTCACTGAAACTTATTATGTTTGCTAACAGGGTGAGGCATCCAGTTGATCTCACCATTTGTAATTGTCTCCTCACAGTGAGCATCCGCAGGAAAGTTGGGATGGAGCCATAGACCTCTGAAGGTGGCAATGGGAGGCATCTGAGGCCACAGAACACCTCCCAGGGAGAGAGGGATGTGTGCAAAAAGGAGAGGAACTCACTGGTCCTTGACTAAACCATCATCTGCACAGAGCCGAGGAAGGGGCACAGCTAGAAGACAACCAGGAGACAGAGTTGACCGGAATTCTTGGTGGAAGAAAGAATGATGGGCACCGCTCAACGTCTGTGTAAGGAAGGGGCTGAGCAATCTCCCCAAAGAGGTCTCCAGTGACTGCTCTGTTCCGAACGTCCATGTCTCCTCAAAATTTGTTCACTGAAGTTCCACTATGCAACAGGTGATTGCATTAGGAGGTGGGGCCTTTGCATGAGGTCAGGAGGGTAGAGCCTCATGAATGGAATTAGTATCCTCATAAAAGAGACCCCGGAAGCTCTTTGGCCCTTTCTCCCACAGAAGAATACTAGGAGAAGGTGTCATCTTTGAAATGGGTAGTGGCTCCCTTGCCAGTTGTGGAATGTACTGGTGCCTCGGACTCACAGCCTTCAGAACACTGAGGAATAGATTTCCTCTGACCATGGCCTACTCTGTTTATGGCATGTTGTTACATCAGGCTGAACGGACCAAGGCGGCGACCTTTAGAGGAGAGTTGAATTGATGGGGTGAGAGGTGAGGGCCGATTGCTGCACTGAAGGAAATGGCTGAGACTGTACTCTCAAGTTGACCATGAATCATGTCGGGCACAGGGAAGACATGTGCCAAGGGACAAGGGCTGGAGACATGGCCTCTAGCGGATTAAACACTACACCTCATCCTTCTGGGTCTACCAGGCCTGCAGAATCTCACTTCCTGCTGAAAGGAAATCTGCACTCCCAAGCCTTGGTCCAGCCTCTGGAGTAGAGCTGTCCTTTGAATTTTGACACTCACTGGGCACATGCCTCTGTTGCCCAGTACGCTCACTTATATTCCTGTGACCTGGGGGCTCTCTATGAAAACAGTGCTGCAGTGTAACAATTTCAAAACGCTAGTGCAAAATAAGTCGATATCAGAGATAAGTCGAACTTATTGTGTTTCAGAAATGCTTTAAGAATACTCTACCAGAGAATTTAGGAAAGGGCACAGTTGGGTGCACATGTCTGTGTGTGTGTGTGTGTGTGTGTGTGTGCAGGCATGCACGTTGAGCACAGGTGTAGGAAAGACTGGAAATAGGAGAAATGGAAGAGCATCCATCAAAATATTAAGAGACACCGCCCATTGAAACCTAATTAAAGTGTAAACTCAGTTAATGGGAAAATATTCCATTTGTATAATTTAATTGACAAAATTATCAACTTACCCAAGTTTCTCAAATTACCACATGGATCTTGGCCATGATGGAAAGTCACATGTAATAATTTATCTATCTTCTGTTAAAATACACACACACAAAAAAAACAGTTTCTGTAGTACATTAATTAAAAAAATAACTTTTTTTTTTGGTGAGGGGAGGTACTGGGTTAGGGGCACTCGACCACTGAGCCCCATCCCCAGCCCTATTTTGTATGCTATTTAGAGACAGGGTCTCACTGACTTGCTTAGCACCTTGCTTTTGCTGAGCCTGGCTTCGTACTCAGGATCCTCCGGCCTCAGCCTCCTGAGCCGCTGGGATTATAATTGTGCACCACCGTGTTGGGCACAAGGTGACATTTTGAGGTTGCAATTATTTAGGCACTTTAAATGCTCCATACAGATATTTAAATAACTATTAAAATTTCCTTAAAGCAAGTGTTTTTAACACAAACCCAAAGCTGTTACTGTCATGCAGACCTTCAGGATGGAGGACATTGCTTGGTACCCTGGACATGTTTCTGCAGCAAAAATAAATTACCTTTACAGCAATCTATGCACACACACCGGAGAAATTGACTAGCAGTCCTAGATTGCTGAGATAGCGAGGTACAGTTCTAAAGGAGAAATGACAGCAGGCCAGTCAGGCATGATAGCTTGAGACCTCTCCCCTCTAGACATAAACCACATTCATTTATATCCATGCCCAAATGGAGTCGAACCTGCAGAGCAAGGCAGCGTATTCAATTGGATTCATTTCCATTTAAGTTTCTCTCGGCCTTGTAGAGGGTTTAATCCACAAGAGGTCAGGCCTGGCTCTTACCAATGTTATATGTATATAAAATGAACTAAAGAACTCTAGGTGCTCATCGGCTTGTTTTGAAACCTATCTTCTGTTTCTTACTTGGTTATTATTTAAGTGATGTCTTCATTGGCTGTTTTCATTATCCAGGGAAATGTTGAATATCTGCTAATGTCTGCCTTCCCTGCTTATTAAGTGAAAATAGAAATGGTCTTACTTCTCAAGGTTCTTGTGAGGGCAAATAGAATAAAATCAGAGTCCAGCAAATAACAAACCTTCAGCAAATGTTAACTACTTACAATAAGCAGAATATTATAATCATTTCTTCTTTGTTTCTGTGGATTTTCCCCCTTTTACTTTGATTTTATTAGCTTTTTTCTTTTCTGTTGGTTATTTATTAATTGCAGATGACCTGTGTGGGCATGGTATTGTAGGTCCTCCAAGGGTTGTAGATATTTCTCTGTTGTCATTGAGAATTAAATAGGTGTTATTATAATGAGTCGTGAAAGCAGTCTGATTTTCTCCCATTTTAGGTGATGTGTTCTAGGATTAGAAATTTTTGATGTTGACTATACAGTAAGTTCACCAAGTTATATAATAGATTTGGTTCTGTAAGTTCAATTCTTCACATCAAGAAAATTTTCTTTCTTTTTTTTCTGTTTTAGTTCTTTTCTGTGTTTTATGGACTCTAGTTATCCTGACATCAAGTCAATTTTGGTGTTTTGGGAGTCTTTCATTGTCTGCCAATTGCCTAAACTTTATTCTTTTCCTTTATAGTTATGATTATAGGCTTGTCTGTCATTGATACCATTTCAGGAATATATTGTTTGGTCTTTGCAAATTTCTGTTTTTACTGGGATTAAACTCAGGGGTGCTTTACCTCTGAGCTACATATCTGGGGATTTTACTTCCTTTTCATTCTTTTTTTTTTTTTTTTTAATTTTGAGACAGGGTCTCACTAAATCACTAAATTGCTGAGGCTGGCCTCAAACTTGCCATCCTCCTGCCTTGGCCTCCCAAATTGTTGGGATCACCACTCCTAGTTACTCTTTGCAGTTTTTATTTTCAGATCCAGTTGGTTTCTTTAGCACTTTATTGTCCCTTAAATGTTATCCTGTTAATTATTAGTTGTTTTTTGAGCTCTCATTTTTTTAAAAAAAAATATTTGCACCTTCATTCACATTAAATTGTCTTCTGGGTTGAAGTAGTACCAGGAATTGACTTTTCTTGCTCAGGTTAGATTTTCTTCCTTATCCAGTTGCTCGGAACCACTTAATTTAATATTTTTGCCTTTTCTTGCTCTTTCCTTTACAGCTGTGCTCTGTCTGTCTTATAGTCCTGACGTTGCTCCTCATCAGACTCAGGCTGAGGCAGCTCTGTCCAGAGGGGGGAAGGCTGGTGTACTTGACTTATTATTTTCTCCTTGAATCTCAGGGTCAGGACTGGCCACTTCAAGTTCTAGACACCTGCGTGTGGGATGAGGAGTGGGATGGGGTGATGGACAAGAGAGACACCCCAAGATGTAAGTTGTGGTCAAAGAGTTGGAGATATTTCGTATCTCCAGAGAATGTAGATATGAGTCTACACCATATCTACATCTGAATGTAGATGTGTTTCTTTCGTAGAATGTTTTAAAATGTCCAGGACCAGGCACCATGTTTCCCCAGGCTACGAAATGGAAGCTTGGACTTTGGAGACACCCCTAGAAGTCATAAACTCTCATAATAATTATGCTCCTTGTTCTGAGCTCCTGTCAGAAAATCAATACATTTACCTTTTTTTCTGGAATGGAGGAAGAGGACCTTTCAGGATTCTGTCCACATGTCAATGGGTGCCTGGGGTGTAGGGAGACACAACCACGGTTAGGATCAACACCAAGCCACTCCAGAATCTTCTGTTGGTTCTTTCAGTCACTAGATTGTTGCATTAAATCACAAGATGTTTGTCTTAGAACATTTTCTGAAGCTGTAACAAAATATCTGAGACTGGGGAATTTATAGAGAAAAGAGATTGTTAGCTAACACTTTGGGAGGCTCAAGTTGGAGATCAGGCAGACCCATTGGTTGGGCCTCCAGTGAAGGCCTCATGGTAGATGACATCATAATGGTGGGAGATTGTGCAGAGAGATCACATGGCATAAGAGAAGCCAGAGAACCTCAGAGGCCAGGTCTGCTCTTTTATGACAATCTACTCTCACGGGCATCCCATGAGAACTCCATTAATCCGTCTTGTGGGTGGCTTTCCCAGTGACCTGGCCCCGCCTCTGAAGGCTTCTACCACCTCAACACGGCCACACCGGGGACTGGCCTTCTGGCACATGAACCTTTGGAGGACACCTTCCGACAATACCCAGGCCTTGGCATTTCCCCTTCTGGGCTCACCGGCTGCTGAAGTCTGCTCTTTCGTTATTATCACCTCTTACTTCTGACTGTTTTTTCTTATCTGGGTAACATTCTTAGGATTTGAGACCCTAGTACAGCTTTGACTTTACTTTCACCTGGAATAATAAGGATAACTGAGTTCAATTTCCTCTTTCTGTACTCCATACTCACTCTCCACTCCTCCCTTTCATCTCTTTGCTTGTTGTTTGTTGCTACATCACAAATGCCCCCGAATTCAGCTGTGTAAATTTATCTGTGTAAAGTTTATTGTGTAAAGTGACGTTTTGTTGTGCTCACAAGTTCCTGGGTGGTGAATTCAGGATTGGCTTGTCTCCTGGGCTTCCCACGGGGTAGCTCTAGGGGCCGGACAGGCTGGGCTGTTGGACTGTGATCAGTGCCTGGGACCCTGACTAGGTCATTCCATCTTTCTGGAGTTGGAATGAATGGTGCACACAGCTTTCTCTCACTTCTTCAACCTTTTCTTAAAACAGTAGCTGGTGGCTGGGGAGGCTGAGGCAGGAGGGTTGCAAAATCAAAATCAGCCTCAGCAACTTAGCGAGGTCCTAGGTAACTTATCAAGACTCTGATTCAAAATGAAAAGGGCTGGCTTAGTGATTAAGTGTCCCTGTGTTCAATCCCTGGTACCCATCATCATCATCATCATCCAAGAAGCGAAACAAAAACAAACACCACCAATAACAACAAAACAGTAGCTGAGGGTCAGAGCTGTGGTGGACTGGTCAGGGATTGGTCTGTCCTTGCAGCCTTTCCAAAGCCGGGGCCTTGGGGGCTCAGGAATGGCAACCCCAGTGTAGTCCTTTTTCTAAATCTGCAGCTGGGATTCCCCAGAGTCCAGAATAGACAGGGCCGACCTCTGGTGGCCTCCACTGCAAACCTGCAGTGTCCCTTCTTTTTGATCAAAGGAGTCCCAGACACCACTCCAGCTCAATACCCTCTTTTACAATTAAGCAAAATGCATCTGATGAAATGTAGGGAGGCTTAGACACAGGTGGAGATTTCCCTCCTCCAGACACCAGTTATTTTATCTCAAAATGAGTCTGAGTTCAACATTTTTATTTATTTATTTATTTTATGCAGTGCTCAGGATGGAACCCAGCGTCTGGCACATGCTAGGCAAGCGCTGTGCCACTGAGCCCCAGCCCCAGCCCTTCAACATTTTTAATGGACTTTTAGACATACAAAGACAGACAGTTGTGCAGGTGGAGTACTCACTGAGACGCTGGACTGTTTGGGCTGGAAATGGTCCTAGGGAAGTAAGTGAGCCATATTCTTGTTTTGTGTGTTGGCAAGATTTGTTTTTTTTTTCCCCTTGTATCTTGCAATCATTGCAAAGAGGAAACCCACTTAGAATGCATTCCATAAAACAGCAGACTGCTGTGTGAGGCTCCAACTCTTCTCTGGATGAGAATCACTTTATTCTTCCTTATTTGAATTTTCTTATATACAGGAAGAAAGTATAGAAGTCTACCAAAGGAAAACTGTCTATTAACCGTGTGTCTCCTGGAAAATACATTTCCCCAAAGACGGCAAGAAGTGATACAAATTAGCCGTCTGCTCCAACAGAATCTTCATCTTCACCTTGAGGCCTGTGTGTGGTTCACATCTTCGCAGATCTATTTGTAGCAACTAAAAGTTGTGTGTGTGCCATGTATTTTAGACTCTGTTTCATATAATTTTTTTAGTTTTATTTATTCTTAATTGCCCAAATTAGTCATACATATTTGGTGGGTAAAACCTGATGGTTAGGTAAACGTATACATTGGGTAATAACTGATCAAATCAGGGTGATTAAGCCATACATCACTTCAAATATTTATAATTTCTTGCTGCATAGATTATTTTGTTCTTTATTTTGTGAATAATTATTTCTTCTTTTTCTCTTTTTCACTTCTTTTCTCTTTTTAAAGTGACAAAGCCATATCTAGTTGTTTTCTTTAACTAGCTATATTTTCAACTTGAGAAATAGTAAGCAAACATAATGAAAACAAAATGCTCCTGTTAGGAAAGTTTTACCGTGACAAAATTCTCACTGCTCTAAACCAACTCTATTTGCCAATTTCTTGTGGGTCCTCTAAAAGTCAAAGCTTTTGTTTTACATCCAGATACTAGATCTTGTGTGTGTGTGTGTGTGTGTGTATGTGTGTGTGTGTGTTTGGCTTACTTCATTCAGCTTTCTATTTGACAGACTCCTCTCTAGTGAATCATATGTGAAGTTATGGTCATCTTGTTTCCATAGATTAATACAGTCTTAGTCCATTTGATGTTGCTATAACAAAATACCCGAGGCTATGTCATTTGTAAAGAAGATATTTACTCAATTCCATTCTGTAGATCCCAGAGTGTGGTGCAAATTTCCTGGCGAGAGCCCCTGGCTGCATCACAATATGGTGGAGGGATGGAAAGGAAGCCAGCAGTCGGCCGAAGGGATTGAGAGCATGAGATGGTCTCTCTTTATAATAACCCACTCTCACAAGATCACTCCTGCAAGATCAGCACTAATCCTGTCTGGGGACAGCACCCCCTAATAACTTAATCACCACCCACTAAGCCTCACCTCTTAAAGGTCTCACTACCCCAACATCGGCACAATAGGGGCCAAACCTCCAGCATATGAACCCCTGAAGGACACACTTAAAACCTGTGCAAACCATAGCACGTTGTATTCCAGTTATGACTGTCGCAACTTGAACTTGATTCCAGGCTACAGTCTAGGAATGATTGGATTTGTCCCAGGGTTGAGGATTACATCAGTCATTACAACAAACTACAGTGAAACAACCACTCTTTTGCCTGTCTTTGAGCACATCCATCAAATTCATAAAATTTCCATTGAGGAATTGTTGAATCATCGATATGTACCCGTTTAGCCTTAATAGCTGCCAAGAGGTCCTCAAAGTGACCACGCATATTGACACCCCAGCACCAAGAGTCACAGGTGTTCTGTATCCTCATCCATGTCTGCTATTTCCATTCCTCCTAACTTTGCCATCTGGGTGAGAGGGCGATGGTGTTTCAGCAAGGCTTTATTCTTGTGTCACTGGTGATTGGGTTGGACATCTTTTCTGATGTTTATTGGCCTTGTGGATGCTGTCTTTTGTGACATGTCCATTGACGACTCTTTCTCAGTTAAAAACTGGATCATGTTTCCTCTTCCTCATGGCTTGAAAACTATATTCTGAACATTCGTCTTTACAAATTTGTTCTCTGCAGCATTCTCTTTCTCTTCCTTAATTACAGTTTTTAATAAATAGAAATTTGATTTTAATGAGCCTAATCAATCATTTCTATTGTGCTTAGTGTACTTTATCCTGTGTGAGGAATATCTTCTTGCCATAAGGCCATCCGTTATATTCTAGAAACTGTTGATTTAACTTTCACATTTTGATCGATAATCTATCAAAAATTAATTTTTCAGTATCCTGTGGGGTGCAGTGGTAATTTTAATTTTTTTCCATATTCATGTCCAATCCACTTGGTGCTATTTAATTTAAAGAACCACAGTTTTGCCTGTTCCATTATGTTCCCTCTGCCCCAAATCAAGTGCCTGGTTACATGCTTAGATTTGTTAATGAGTTCCTGCTGTGTCCCATTGGAATGTGTCTGTCCTTATGCCAATATCACATTGTTTGAAGTAATAAGCCTGGTCAAAAGACAAAGTTTAAACAAATTTAATTTAGGGATCTAATTGACGTTCATCGGAAACACATCATCCTATAAAATAAAGTAGGTACTCTGAGTTGAACAAAGTGTGTTAGCAGAAAATGACTGAGTAAAGCAGAGACAGAGAACAAAAGACAGATTGGTTGGTTGACTGGCTCAGGTAAACCAGGCCCTTTCTGATTGGTGGCTGTGCATCTTGATGTTTTTGGAAAATTAGACTATTTTTCAATGTTCAGGTTGATTGCATGTCTGGTCCAGTCTAATGTGGCTGAGCTCAGGCATGTGGGAGCTGAGTTCACACAATGCCTCTCGTGAATTTTGTTGAAGAGTTCTTACCATAAATATTGGTATTTGAGAGTGTAAATTCCCAAACTGTACTTTTGTTTACTAAGATTATTTAGATTGGCCCTGGCCGTTTGTAAACACATGTGTATTTTTAGAACCAGCTTGCCAATTTCTGCATAAAACAAAACTAAGCTGTGTGCGATGGCACAAGCCTGTGATCCCCGAGGCTCGGGAGTCTGAGGCAGGAGGATCTGGATTTCAAAGCCATCCTCAGCAAAAGCAAGATGCTAAGCAACTCAGTGAGACCCTGTCTCTAAATAAAATACAAAATATGCATCAGTGGTCGGGTGCCCCTGAGTTCAATCCCCTGTATCCCCTCAAAAAAAAAAAACACCCCAAAACTAAAATAAAACAGACCAGGGAGACAGCACAGGTAACACTGGATCTTTAGCCTCAGTATGGGGACAGCGGATACTGCCAGAGCTGAGACTTCAAATCCTCAAGCACCATATGTTCTTCTCTTGGTTGAGATCTTACTTAATTACTTCCAATCAGACTTCACAACATTTCACATAGATCATGGCTTTTCCATATTCATCCTGCCTTCATTGCAATGATCAGAAGCCTGAGCAGAAGGTTGATGGGCACAGGGGACATCCCTATGGTCCACTCCTGGACCCATCCCTCTGGTACCCCCCTGGTCTCTAAGGAGACTGTTCAACGTTTATTGACGTTTTTGTAAGCACACGCTATAGTTTGTGTCTCAAGTCTCCACTAAAAGTCCATGCATGAAGTTCTTGGTCTCCTGCATGGAGCTATCGGGAAGTTTTAGGGGAATGTCCTTGAAGGGGATGTGGGACCCAGTCCTTTACCGTCTTCCTCTCTGCTTCTCTGCCCTGAGGTGAGAGGTGTTGCTTTAGCATGTGCTTCTATGATAACGTGCTGCCCCACCAAGGGCCCAAAGCAACAGGGTCCACAGACCACGGACCGAAATCTCTGAGAACATAAGCCAACACAAACTTTTTCTTACATGTTAATTGTTTTTGGTATTTGTTAAAGCAACAGAAAGCTAATTAACACAGTGTCCTTTATCAGATTAAAGACTTTCCCTTTTTTTTTTCATGTTAACATATATAACTTATATTAATCCCAAGGATTAAATTCTGATATTTTTCTTGGATTTTTAGAAAGAACCACATGATTATTTTCCTTTCATCTTGTTAATGTAGGCATCTATATTAATTTTCAAATAATAAATTAATTTGCATTACATAAATATTTAATTTACATTAAGTAAATAAAATTTGGGTGTGGTATGGTATCATGTTTATATATTTGTATATTTAGTTTGATACTACTTTGCTTAGAATGCTTCTCTCTATATTTTTGCGACAGAACTAAAATTTTTCTCTTTTAGTGATCCATGCAGGTTGTGATGACCAGCTTACATTGTTCTGAGTCAATAAATTGGGTTTTATTTCTTTTTCTATGCTCTGAAAGAACATGTATAAGCACTGTGTTATTTCTTCATTAACTGGTTATTCTCTGATGAAATTAGCTGGTACTGAAATTTTCTTTGTGGAATGAGTTTTAATTATAGATTTCTTTAATAGATATAGGACTATGAACATTGCTATTTGCTATGGCTTTATTTTATTTGTCTAGGAATTTGTTCAAAATATTGCCATGAATTTTTCATATTATTTTTGGCGTCTATATACATATTAGGTAGCTTGGTTCCATTTTTTATCCTTATATTATTTATTTGTGTCTTATTACTTTGCCTTGTGACCAGAGTTGTCAGAAATTTATTAATTTTTTAATCTTCTAAAGAGAATGTGTCTCTCTCTTTTATTTTCTATTTCATGATTTTCTTTGCTTGACTTAACAAATTCTTTTCACTTTGAATAATTGTTATTTTTTATTTACTTTGTTAACACTAATTGACTTTGCAGACTTTCTTCTTTTCTAATGTATAATGTGCAGTAAAAGCCATACAATTCTCTCTAGGCACTGATTTTGAGGAATCTCCTAAGCTTGATCTGCTATATTCTCATTATTACTTAGTTCAAATATTTTCTAATAAATCTTATGATTTCTTTGAATTATGGGATAATTAGAATTTCATTGCTTACTATTCCTACATTTAGAGATTTCCTGACTTTCTTTTTGCTACCAGCTTCTAGTCTCATTGTGGTCAAGAAATCACTCTTGGTATCCTTCCAAATTTTGAAATTTGTTGAGGCTTGGTTATGACAGAACATATGGTCACTCTGGGCAAATACTTCACGAGAAGAACAAATATGTTACATGATGGCTTTAAATCCATTGTTTTCTTGACTTTAGACTGTGATTGCTCTCCTTGTTATTCATTGCTTGAAATTTTTGAGGTAATTATCAATCCCTGTGTATCCATAAGAAATAACAGAGAAAGTATTTTTATGTTTTGCCTGGTTTCCCCAAGTGGGGATATTATGCAAAGCTGAAATAAATGATAATCAGATTATTGACCGATATGCTTTGTTTTTACCTGCAGGACTCTGAATAATCTGATTATTAGAAGTGTCTCTGAGCAATGGAGGATGGTCTCAAGGCCAACAGGGTACCCTTGCCTTGGCTGTGCCCCTGTCCTCCCTCTGCAGAACAGGAGTTTCAGGCCCAGAGTAGACGGTCCGTGTCTCCACTGGGCTCTGTCTGTGGTGGGGCTCCTGTCCATCTGTCTGGCTGATAGTATGGCCCTGCCTGTGGTTGTCAGATGGACTCTCCTTTTTATTTTTTAAACAGGGTCTCACTAAGTTGCTTAGGGCTTCCCTAAGTTGCTGAGGCTGACTTTGAACTTGTGGTCCTCCTGCCTCAGCCTCCCGAGCTCCAGGATTACAAGCGTGCAAACCGTGCCTGGACTGAACTCATGGCCTGTGCTGCATGCTGGTGTCGGGAGATGCCAGTTCTGGGAAGCCTTCTTCTCTGAGAAGGTGCTTACCTTATGGTCTGGTCCTGAGGCTACCTCCTATTTCCCTTTTCAGGATCCTCTTGGGGCTGTGTCTTGTGCCATTTCCAGGGCCCACAGTTCTGTATAGCAAGAAAGAGCTGGGAGACATAGGTCTATTCCATCTTGTCTGAATGGAAGTCTCTGATTTTTAAAATATTTTCTCAGATTATTACCGGTTGAATAGGCTTTATCAAAAATACTGTGGACCAGAAGTGTTTGGGATTTCAGATTGTTTTCAGATTTTGGAATATTTGCATGCACATAATTAGAAATCTTAGAGAGGGGACCCAACTATAAACTCAAAATTCAGTTGTTTCATTTATACCTTGTACACATAGCCTGAAGGTAATTTTATACAGTTCTGTGCATGAAATGAAGTTTCCTATGTGAGGTCAGGGGTGAAACTGCCCACTTCTGTTGTCATGTCAGAGCTCAAAGAATTTTGGAGTTTGGGATTAGGGAGGCTCAGCTGTAGTTATTTTCAAAAAAAAGTCAAACAGAAACAAAACGAGAAAATCAGCCACAGAAGGAAAACTGGAAAATCCACAAACAACACGGAAACCGAACAGCACCATTTTAAACAATAAGTGGGTCAAATGAGAAATCATGGGGGGAAATAGAAAATTAGAGAAATGAAAATGAAAATGTGTTCATCAATACTTACAAGATGCAGCAAAGGCAGAGCTAAGGGGCAAATTCATAGCTATTTACATGTATGTTAAAAGGAAAAAAATACAAATATATATATTATCACAAATCAACAACCTTACTTTGCACCTAAGGGAACTAGAAGAAGAACAAGCTAGCAAAGAAGGAAATAAGATTAGAGTGGAGAGAAACACAAGAGAGAATAGAAAATATGTAGTTTATTCTTAAAAGTGATCAGCCCAAATGACATATTTCTAGCTTACTGAGAAAAGAGAGAAGACTCTAAATATGAAAAGACAACACTGTCATGATTAAGAAAGAGGCTCTGAAAATATCACTCCTGACCCATCCTGCATAAATGTTTCTCGTTTCTCCTTGAGGCAATGTCCGCCTAGATCTGGTCTTGCTTGGAGCCTCACATCCACCTGGCCTGGCAGCTGATGGAAGGGATAGCTCAGGATGGCCATCCTTGGTTCTCATGTCTGAGTTGGTCAAATGCCCTAGATCTATAGGATCCAGTAGCCTCGGGCAGGGTCCACCCTTAATCCTGAAATATAGGATGTGCCATCTTCTGGCATCAGGTAGAAAAGGGGACAAATTTCATGACAGACAACAGCAAGACACTTCTAAGATTCAGAGGCAGATTAAGCCGAGGAGGATCCATTGATAAAGTTTGTTCTGGAACAATCCAGGCCATAGGGATGGCCCCATGATGCTGAGAGACTGAAGAAAGAAGCAGACAGATTCAAAATTGTTCACAGTACATTTTGGGGGGGGGGGGGGCATTACTCACAAACTGTGGTTTGGGTGATAACTATCCAATGGATCCCCATGAGTTGAGTCAGAAGAAGGTAGCTTATCAGGCGGCCAGGACAAAGTGACTTTATCTAATCCAGAACGTACTTTGGTTTATCTTAAGCTAACATCAAGGACATTGGGTCCACTCCTGACCCTGATGGCACCCTGATCGTCTGTCTCCACATACCCCTCTAATGGCTCTGTCGCTTTGTAACTTGCTGGGAAACTGCAGGACGAGCCCACCAAGGTAGCTCAGGGAGGTCTTGGCCCTTACAACTCAAGTTGGCTGCAGTCACGTCCAGCTGCATCCATACGAGGATCAGGAAGGGTTTCGGCCACTGTGGGAGTCACTCAGTCTCCCATAAGAACTGGAAAATGGTTGCTGACCCGCTTTCTTGATACTCCTTTAATGAGGGTTTCGGAGAGCCAGAGAGCTGACCAGCGCGGTCTCAGCTGGGTCAGACTGTCGTCCAGCAGCTCCTGTTTCTCAGCTGGTTTCAAGTTTCGCACAGATGAAAAGTAGCAGCCCTAAGTTCTCTCCCATGGCAACTTGGGAGTACTGATGGGAGCCCATCAATGCCAATGGTCTCTGCTGGTTCACTTCTATTAAATAAAGTCTACCCACTGGAAAAATCCCAATGTGCCACTCGCCACTTCTATCCCAAGGAGAAGGAAGCAACAGAGGGAACTTCCGGTTTTGGCTACTGGAGGTGCCAAGGACGTTTTTATTAAGAGCCCTTCTCTTCTTTGCAAAACCTGAATCTTTGTGACTTTTGCAAAGGAAGTTCCATTTCATATGAACTGACTACTTTGTCTTTAAACGTACCATTATCACTCTTACCTTTTAATATGAAAGCAGCTCGCAGAATTCTGGAGAAAGCACTTTTTTATTATTTAGAGAAAATTCTTGAAAGGAACCCTGGTGGGCTCTCTACCTTCTTGGAACCCAGTTCTTTCAAATGATTGTGGGAGCTGCCAGGATCAGGACTGACATGTCACCGACATTTCAACTCAGAATGTACTCAACTTCAGCACATACCAGTTAGAGAGTAAGGATGCAGTGTTGATGCAGGGTGCTTCAAGAGGACGGGCAACAGGAGCTACGGAGCAGCTCCAAGATGAGCCCGCTAAACAAATATCTGTGCAGCAGGAACAGGAAAGTGTCCTCGCTGGCCCCAGTTCTCCTTTGGGGCTGAAACAGGCTGCGGGTGTACTGCCCTCACACCCTGGGCCCTCCCTCCCAGATGCTCTTGGCACCTGCTGCCCCACCCCAGAGCTTTGTCTGGCTTATGATTACCCTTAGCCCTTGCACAGAGAGCTAAGGTCCTCAAACAGCACAGTGCAGGCACCTGGTTGTGTGGGTTCCTATCGGGGATCACTCCCACCTGCTCCCCACTGCAGCCAGAGCTCTAAAGTATACCTGGCTCATTAATGTAGCTCAGACAGGCTTCCGTCTCCATCTGCCCTCATTGACATTCCTGGGTCCATCTCTCAGGGTGTGCCCTCAAATAAGAGAGGTTGATAGGCCAATTAGACGAAACGACAAATATCTCCTACAGAGTAATATCCTCTGTCCTTTAAAGGATGTGGGAAGACTCCCGCAGAGAACTGCAACAAACGAAATCCATACTTGTTTGAAGTTGAGAGGCCTGCTTGCAAAGGCTGCCTAAGCAGCCCCATGGCGGTGGGCAAGGACCAAGTCCTTTGAGATTGGGTGGTCACCCGTTTCCTCTAAGCTTCCCCATTTCCTTTTCCTTATTGAGGTGTGCAGGAAAGCAGAGGGAGGGATTTTTCAACCACAAACCAACTCTTCAAATCACACAGTGCCGAGAACAGAGAGTGCGTTCATTCTGGAAACATCCTCAAGAGGGAAACAGAACTGAGCTGCCCCTGGCTAGAAGTGAGTCAGCATGGGCCATGTTTTACAGGGTGCACTGGGAGTCAGACTGCCTTGGTCTCAACGGCAGGGTGCTATACAGTCATCAATCGGGGACAGTAAGGGACGTGGGAAGACCAATATCAGGGAGAATGATTTTTATCTAAAGTATGGATTGTTAGCAATGAGACACGGGGTTCCCAATACCACAGTACAATAGCCACGAGAGCCCTGGTATCATCAAGCACCCTGCATACTGTAGACATGTGGGCCCAGATGGAACTTTCTGGCATCAAAAAAAAAAAAGAGGTGTGGGTGACAGAGGGATAGAAATTTCTTCATTGTACAGTCTATTCAACTGCTTCATGATATGCCCTGTCCTTAGTGAGACAGATTACCCCAACCCCAAAGAAGCAAGATAAATGTAATTGGTGTACACAGAGTCATGTTTCTTTTATCATTTGAGTAAAATGTGTTTATAAGCCTTAATTCCAAAATATAGGTTTACTCTAGCCATTTTCTTTTCTTTCTTCTTTTTTTTAAAGAGAGAGTGAGAGGGAGAGAGAGAGAAAGACATTTTTTAATATTTATTTTTTAGTTTTCGGCGGGCACAACATCTTTGTTTGTATGTGGTGCTGAGGATCGAACCCGGGCCGCATGCATGCCAGGTGAGCGCGCTACCGCTTGAGCCACATCCTCTGCCCTACTCTAGCCATTTTCAATTCATCTTTTTTGTATGTTTATAAAATAGTACTTCAGATATTGTTGAAATATTCTATCTGAGCCAGATGCAGTGGTGCACACCTATAATTCCAGTGGCTCTGGAGGCAGAGGCAGGAGGATCCCAAGTTCAAAGCCAGCCTCCGCAACTTACCAGGTCCCTGTGCAACTTAGCCAGACCCAGTCTCAAAATAAAAAAGTAAAACAGGCTGGGAATGTGGCTCAGGGGTTAAGCGCCCCAGGGTTCAATCCCTAATATCAAAAGGAAAAAAAATATATTCTATTTGAGATTCTGATGCCAAAAATGGACATGATTTCTTTATAATTCTATGGAACTTCTTCATTTTAGCAAGGAGGTCTCCTGTAAATCAATCACTTACGCATTCACACACATACGCACACCACACACCTCACACACCACACAGAGACAGTTCTGGACTTATGAAGGTTCCATGAAGAAGTTGTTGACGCTTTGACAGTGCAAAACTAATGTGTACTCAGTAGAAAACAATGTAAACTGTCCTGTTGACTTTGAATGTGGATCTTCTGAGCTAGCTAGAATGGATGCCAGGTGGGCAGTACAGAATGCCACAGCTCCTCGTCAACCCTGGCATCAGGAGGGGACTCAGCCCACACTCCACCAGGTCTGGTGCTGCTGGGTTGTTGGGCTTTGGTGTTCGGTAGGTTAGTTTAGATTCAATGCATTTTCCATTTCTGGTATATATGTATGTATGTATTTATTTGGGGGGGACACCAGGGATTGAACTCAGGGGCACTCAACCACTGAGACATCTCCCCAGCCCTATTTTGTATTTTATTTAGAGTCAGTGTCTCACAGAATTGCTTAGCACCTTGCCATTGCTGAAGCTCGCTTTGAACTTGCCATCCTCCTGTCTCAGCCTCCCAAGCCGCCGGAATTACAGACATGCGCCACCGTGCCTGGTTTCCACATATGGTATTTTTAACATACCAGGACTTTATTGTGATGTGAACTCACTGTAAGTGAAGGCATATTTGTATGCCCAGGTATGTATGTTTATTTTTTTGTGTGCATATCCACACTTGTATACATACATACATACAAACATATCTGATTTTTAGGCATGAATCAATTACACAGGAGAATTTTCTCTTTTGTTGCTTTTTTTTTTTACTTTTATTTGGTCTGGTTTTCCTTCATGAGAGACTCTCAACAGCATGGAGCAGAGATGTGCCAGAGGGAATTTTCGCTGAAATTCCTGAGTCATCGTTATATATCCGTGAGCCATGTAATAATGTCATTTCTAAGTGATACTTGAAGAGTGCTTCATATTTCACAAATTGTGTTTATGCATCAGTTTCTGGATTTTGGCAACAGCCTCATAGGTGGATGATATCAACACTAATTTGCAACTGACTCCTTCCGCGCCTCCAGGCATTGATGAAAATCACACATTTGCAGGCAGATGGTGGACTGGAATGCGAATATCCTTTTGGTTGTCTGAGTTCTTTTCAATTTATAGCAGTCACCCTTTCTACATATCTTGGCTTCCTAGGATGTGCTTAGAATACAAAGACTGGTGTGTGGGTGTGAAGGGGAACTTTCCAAGGCCCATTTGTAAAAGGGACATGTATGCCGATTATTTGGGGGAGTGGAAAATGGAATTCAGCTGTGATTTGTTTTGCACCAACTCAGGACTTTCACCTCTAGAGGAACCCTGATGACCTCTGACTAATGGAGATGATATTCATTTTTTTTCAATTTGCAAATTTATGGGAGCGGTCAGCCTGTCCATGAAGCCAGCTCAGTAGAGGTGCAGTGTGATCCGCTCTTAGCAGCTGGCTAACACTGATTTTTAAAATATTATTATGGTTTGTATAGGAGGGAGAGCCACCAAATCGTAGGTGTTAGTCGAAGCAACAGTGTTCACAGGTGGGATGATTGGGCGATGAGAGCTGCAACCTCACCATTGGACTAATCCATCTGATGCATCAAGGACTTGAATGGACTGGGTGGAACTGCAGGCAGGTGGGGTGTGAGTGGAGGAGGTTGGTCAAGGGTCTAAATGCTGCCCCTGGCTTCCCTCTCTGCTTGATGGTAGTCACAGCTGAGCTGCATTTCTCCACCACACCCTTCCACCATGATGCTCTGCCTTACCTCGGGTCCAGAGCCATGGAGTCGGCTGACCCTGGACTGAAACCTTGGAAACTCTGAGCCCCATGTAAGCTTTTCCTCCTCTAAGTTGTTCTCATCAGGTATTTTTGACACAATGATGAAAAACTGACTGACACATATTAGGAAGCTTTGTTTTCCTATCATGAAAGCATCACCAACTTGAAGTGGGCTACAAACGACAGCATCTTCATGGTGAAAATTGACAGCCTCTCTCAATCAACGCTTTCTGACTTTTATTTATTTCCCAGAGCAGGTGGACCCCAACCTCACTGAAATGAGGAGCACCACCCTCTGCCTGCCCCTCACACTTTGGAGTTCTCCACTCTGGCCTTCGGGATCTGTGACTTCCCGGAGGACAAGAAGTTGGTGGTACTAACAGGATGTGCCCTTCCAGAGCTGCATGACCTGGTACCACTGTGGACAGCAGCTTAACACACCTTTGGTAACCTTTTAAAATAAATGATGATGATATTAAAAAACAGATATGCACTTTGTAGTCATAACCCATGTTTAATTTCACCTTAGAAAAACTAAGGAAAATGTAAAGGGAAAATTGCTTATAATCACACTCTTCTAGTAATTTGTTTCCAGAAGAATTCAAACAAAAGCATAAATGTACATGCATGTGTAGTAAATATTGGTAGGGTATGTGTGTGCACACATGTGTTGTGAATATAGACTCATTCTTTATTGTACAATTCTAGCAAGTAGATTTTCTTTTTTCTTTCTTTTTTTTTGGTACTGGGGATTGAACCCACAGGTGCTTAACCACTGATCAACATCCCCAGACCTTTGATTAAATTTTGTGTAGACATAGGGTCTCACTGAGTTGCTAAGTGCCTCACTAAGTTGCCAAGGCTGGTTTTGAACTCGTGATCCTCCTACTTCAACCTCCTGAGCAAATAGATTTTCTCACCTTTAGCTGAGAAATTCTTCTAATGCCAATAAAAATACCTAGATTTAATGACACCCCAGTGTTGCTAACATCTATTCAATAATCTTTAAAACCAGTTAGACGCCAATTTCTTACAGTCTTACCAGTACCTGGGTATCACTATCTTCTTAAAACCTATTGTTCCCAAATGCCATCAAATGTAGTAGGTTATTTTTACTTAGAAGGAGTTTTCTTTCTGTGACAAAAAGCCTGCTTTGCCCCCAGAACCAGCAAGCACCTGAGAGTGAGGCAATGCTTTGGGGTTGGGGTCACCTCTTGGGGAGGTCAGCCTTTGCTTATCAAGTGGCATCTTGTGGAGAAAGGAGAGCTCCCACTGCTGCCTGCTCACCCTGCCCCTGACTGGCTGCCCCTCCCATCACCAGAATCTAAAGAATCTTGCATGTCCTGACTTTGTTGCACCTAGGAGGTTAAATTTGTTAAATTTTAGTGGCTTCTGTCCCAACAGAGTTGACCCTTGCCAGTGGGTGTCCCCTCTCTTGCGTCCCATGTGTGTTCTAGAGAATGGACCAATGACAGCCTATCACCCCTTAAGTGTGGAATCTAGAAGATTCCACTCGGGATGTAAGTGTAGCATCTGTGAATACCCAGCACCCGTTTCCCACAGTGCATACATTAGGAACACCTCTTTACGTGGGGCTCCTGAGTGTTCCAACCGACCTCTGAACAGTTCACCACTCGTTTTCCTTCCTGCAGGTATTCGGGAGGCAGGTGCGTCTCCTCTTGACTACTTCAGCGTTTCTTGGGGTTCGAGCCTTAGTAGATGCCCTTCCCTCCCCATTTCCCTCTGTGTGTATTCCATTCTTGTCCCCCTCCACAGATCCTGGTGACATCCTTGTCCCTCCAGCTGTGGATTGTGTTGTTCTTTGACCCTCAGCCACATTCTCCTTTGAACTATCTTTTATATGATTGTCATGTACTTTTATTTGACTTTGCAATATTTTTCTTGTTTGCCCAACTAAATTCTAAACATCATAAGGTCAGGAAACTTGTATTATTTTATTGTCCCTAGTATTTACAACTCTGTTATGCACATGAGAGTCTCCTGGATGGGGAAGATCATGTGAGCAGAGCAAACATTTTTGAATAAATGAACGTCAGGTGCTCTGTGAATATGAGCTGGCTTCATAAGCAGCCCACAAGGTCACCTCCCTCTCATCCTGTTCAGGCCTTGGTCATCAGTGGAAGCTGGACCCAACTCGAAGGTCATTTCAGAACACCTATAGACCCAACTCCTTCAGAGGTTTCGGTATAACTGAGGGTCATAGGGGAAAGCAATCTGTATTTTGCATAAATATCTTTGGGTCATTTATTCTTTTTCTCTCATTGGAAGGAGCTGAGATCATCATAGACATGGAGACCAGGAAGGATCATTGGGCGGGACCTGGTATTTCACAAACTGGTGAAGAGTAAGGATGCCCACATTCAGATTCCCTGGAAATTCTGAAATAGTGAGTCCAGGCTAGCGCCTGGGGCCATCGATTTAGACAAAGCCTCTGGTCTCTCTGGATGT
The DNA here is from genome assembly GCF_001458135.2 of Marmota marmota marmota. Classification (NCBI taxonomy): domain Eukaryota; kingdom Metazoa; phylum Chordata; class Mammalia; order Rodentia; family Sciuridae; genus Marmota; species Marmota marmota. The sequence goes on from NW_025999926.1 coordinate 1,611,515, forward strand.
CAGACAGATGGAAGGCTCTATGATGGGACATGATTCCCCAGAGACAGTGGGTGTAACACACAGAAGGCGTGCAGGACAGCTCTGCGAGAGACCCCGCCTCCCCAAGTGCTCCTGTGTTTCAGGACCTGATGCGAAGGTTGCTCGGCTGTGCCAGCGTTCGCCGAGGTTTGTGGTGTCACTGTAATTACAGGGTGAACGCAGCTTCATTCCTGGGTGTAAATAAAGCAGTCAGAGCCCCCTCTGAGGCAGTTGTTTCCCATTAGGGAAATGCTAGGTTTCTTCTAATGATGAGCAGCGATAACACAACGTGTGATTCCTCTAGCGGTGACACAGTGCCTCCAAGCCCCAAAACGCAGCTGTCCTGCTAGCCGGGTGCTCCGCTTGCCCTGAGAGACGAGGCCTACTGTCCAACTGAGAGATAGCCTCAAGATTTACAAAGGCTCTTGTTGGAGTCACCAGTGGCTAAATGACCCCACCAGCACAACTGCAGTGGAGGAAAAGTTCATATGGGGGATCATGGTTTCAGAGGAATGGACAGCGGGTTCCATTCTCAGGACTCGAGGTGAGGCTGAACATCATGGAGGAAGAGTATGGCAGAGGGAAACACACACACACACACACAGAGAGAGAGAGAGAGAGAGAGAGAGAGAGAGAGAGACTCCACTCTCCAGATACAAAATATATACCCCAAAGCCATGCCCACCTCCTCCAGCCACATCCTACTACTTCAGTTACCACCCAGCTAACCCCATCCAGGATGAATTTGCTGATTGGGTTAAGACTCTCACAACCCAACCATTTCTCCTCTGCACCTTCTTGCATTGTCTCATATGTGAGCTTTTGGGGGACACCTCACATCCAAACCATAACAGCTCTAGGCTCGGATGTGCCAAAAAGAAAAGATGTTTTCTACCTACTGGAATTTTTTTTTTCACTCAAATTGCTAAGTATTGCAGATAATTCTAGCCCTAGAGGTTTTGCAGAGATGATTTGAAATGTTTCCATCTAAACCCCCCGGTATTATAGATAATCGGAGCTCAGACACCTCTGCGGAAATGATCACCTACACTCTGTGTTTTCCATACGTCTCTCTCCTCCTATTTCCTACTCACAGTCTCTTAGTGCATTATTCTCATCCAAAAAGATACAGGCCTGTTCTCTTCATAAGATGCTTATGAAAAATAACCAATTATCAAGTGAAGACAGCCTTCTTAAATGTGGAGAGATGCAGAATTTTATGATAGAATTCTAGTATACCTTGATTGTTTTTGGTGGTTATTGTCGATGGTTAAATAAGTTTATTAAGGAGTGATAACGGGAAGTTGGTGAAGGTAGAAGGAAGAAAATAATAAGGTTTTGTTATTTTGTTTTTTGTTTTTGTTCTTTGGTACAAGAGATTGAACACATGGACACTTTACCACTGAACTACATCCCCAACCCTTTTTATTTTTTTTTAGACAGGGCCTCACTAAGTTCCTTAGGACCTCACTAAGTTTCTGAGGTGGCCTTTGAACTTGTGATCCTCCTGCCTCAGCCTCCTGAGTTGCTGGGATTACAGATATGTACCACTATGCCTGGCTGAAAATAGTTCTTACTGCCTTCTTAGCTCATTTTTCTGCTACTATAGCAGACCACCGCAGACTCAGTAAATTATAAATAATAAAAGTTTATTCTGCTCATGGTTATAAAGGCTGGAAAGTCCAAAACCAAGGGACTATATTTGTGAGGACCTTCTTACTTCATCACCCCATGGTGGAAGGTGGAAGGGCCAAGGAAAGGGGAAGGGAGAGGAAGGGTTCCTTTTTATCAGGAACCAAGAAGCCACCCCAGCAATAACTCACTCCTGTGAAAACCACAGGAGTCCATTCAGTGGAGCAGAGCCTCATGACCTCATTATCTCTTAAAGGTCCCACTCTCAAAATCGCTGAATGGGAGATTGTTCCCATCCCATAAACTGTAGTAGACACATTCCAACCACGACTATGCTGTTGTCACTCAGCGGTAGCCAGCCACCCACACTGGACACGGTGAGTTCAACTTCTGACTTCTGACCTGGATGTCTCAGACACTGGTTTTGGTCATCTGTCTCCATTTGAAACAAGTTTTATGACTTCATGACGTGCTGGGGCCTGAGAGTTAGGATGGGGCTTGTTTGCTTCGAGTTTGTGGGTAAAGTTTTTTTGGAGGATCTTTGCTGACTATTTGAAAAAACTGATTGCAATGATTATACTGTGATTGGACTCTGCCAGGGAGGTCTGAAGGGTGTCCTGCAGAGCACATAAAACCTATGTTTTGCTTAGATTGTTTCCAACTGGATGGTTTCTAGTCCAATCAATTTGACACAAGAATCACTGAAAACAAAAATATCACTTTTTGTGCAATCTTCACAGAGTACGAAGCACAGAAGGCCATTCAAGACTGGATCCTGCAGATGAGGAAGACGTGGACAGACACAGGGAAGGGGAGCAGCAGAAGGAAATACAAATCTTGCTGCAAGTACCAGTGAGTCACACCAGCTTTGGCCTCTTCCTTGTCCACAATCAGGTGGCCACAGGGACTCTGAGTTCACAGGGTACAACCTTGGGATTTCTACAGCTGCGTGGGGAGGTAATGCTCATCCAGAGAGGCTGGGGCAGAGTCAGGGAGATACTACTGGGTACCCATGACTGCTAAACAGCAAGTTGCTGCGTCAGGTGAACTCTTAAGCAATTTTTGAGAAAATGGATTTTCTAGTTTGCAATCAATAGGAAAGATCATTTCTTCATGAAACTTATTTTCAAAATATTTACCACAGGCCTCCTTAAATGTATCTTATGTTATGAGCCTTAATAAAACCCTCTTTAACATCAGGATGAGTGAAATCAGCCAGACTCAGAAAGTCAAGGGTTGAATGTTTTTCCCCAGATGTGGAAATCAGAGAGAGAATAAAAGGAATAAAAGAGAGATCTCATGAAACTAGAAAGGAGGCTAAGAAAGTAGAAGAAGGGATCAAGAGGGAGGGAGGAGAAGGGGGCATGGGGAAGCGCTGGGAAACAAATCATGCTCTGTCCATGCACAAGTCCACCCCAAGGAATCCACTTATCTATAATCATAATAGCACACTGATTAAAATTACAATAATAATAGAAAGGAGATCAGTAGAATAGAGCAAGCAGATCAGGAAGAGGGAGAAAGGGTAGGGAAGAGAAGGTGCTGGGGAATGAGACTGATCAAATTCTGTTACATGTGTAAGTATGGCAGGGTGAATCCCACTACCATGCATAATCATAATGCACCCAGGAAAATGATGATCTCAAAAATCCTCTTAAGTAATAATGTACTTGATTTTTATTCACTACTATTTTAGAGTTCTTCTGTTATTATTTGATGACTGTTACCGTGGAAGAAATGCATTCATAGCTAGGATGATGTAATAACCAAATGTAAATAATTTTAAAATAAAAAGCAAAACAAAAACCCATTTTCTATGAGCCATTGATAAAAACATACATTTGCAGAAACTTGAGGATTATTAAATAATGCTTATCACTTCTTTGTCTCCAGGACACATAAACACACACACACACACACACACACACACACCCTTACACACACAGAATTTATTCCAGTATTTAGGAAATCTTCCAAGAACATTTCCCAAACATCATTATATATGTGTGTGTGTGTGTGTGTGTGTGTGTATTAGATTTTCACTTTAAATCCTTTTCCTTTGGTTTTACATTTCTTAAAGTGTGGTCATTCCAAACAGCATCCCAGAACATTGGCCCCTCCTTCCCTTGGCACACTCTGCTTTCCTGGGTAGGGGGTTGTATCTGTTGTATTTCCATTGCTGTAGCAAAATACCTGAGACAATCAACTTAAAGGAGAAAAGGTTTAGTTTGGCTCCTGGTTTCAGAGTTTTCAGCCCATGGTGGGTTGGCTTTGTTGCTTTTGAGCCTGTGGCATGGCAGCACATCACGGTGAGGGTACGTGGTGGGACGAAGCTGCTCACCTCCCAGAGGCCAGGAAATGAAGAGAGAAAGGCACACCCTATTCAAGGGTGCACTCCCAATGACCTGACTGCCTCCCACTAGGCTCCGCCTCCCACAGGTCCTACCACCTTACAGGGCCACGGGCTGGGGACCACGCATTTAGTACATGGGCATTTGGGGGCCATTCAAGAGCCAAGCTCTGGCAGGGAGGCCCAGTTGTCTCTTGGTTTTCGTCCTCCTCTCCAGCTTCCCCAATTCTGCTTCCTTTATCTCCCTGCTCTGTGTGCTCTATAAAGGCTCCCCTTGCCTCTGGCCCAAGAGCCAGGATTTCTGCTCTGGGTGACCTCCCAAGGTGATCGCTTTCATCCTGGAGACATATAATGCCTTCTGTGTGTGACAAAATGACCTTCAAGTTCATGGAAATTATACACGAGTTTATTCATTCATTCAATAATTTTAATATTATGTTCTATGTGCTCTTTGGGGTGGGGGTGGGGGGGCTCCTTGTTAAGAGCTTATAGATAGACATTGATCCCAGGGTCCTAAATCACATAGAAATCTTCTAGAGTGAGAAGAGCTATAAAAGGGAGGATAATGTGTCCTGAATACAGAGTTTGGGCATTAGATTTCCAAAAGTAGGTCAGGGAAGGCTTCCCGGGGTCATGGGTAGAGTAATTTGGAAACTGAGGGATGAGCCTGAATTCACTACGAGGAGAGGAGGAGAGGGCCTCTGGCCACAGGGAAGCAAAAGTGGAGTAGGTCCAGTGGACCAGGAGACTGTGAGGAGGCCAGCGGGGCCAGGAGGGCTGGAGTGTCACGTGGCTGGAGAGGGACTGCAAGGGCGGCCTGCTCAGGAGGGCTGCCTGCTGGCAGAACCAGAACCCTGCCCTGCAGGAGTGACGGCAGTGTGAAGCCCTGGCAGAGTTTGATAAATGAGGCAGCAGGACAGGGCATTGGATGGGAGAAGGTTGCGTTTCCTAAAGATCAGTGGGGAGGGCAGGATGTATGTGAGCAAGAGTACACCTTGGTAGACCACCAGGGAAAACCTGGCGTGGTCACTTCTTGTTCCCTCTGCCTGAAAGTCCCAACCAGGTTATCACATGACTGTCTGCTTCTCATCCTTCAGTCTGAGCTCAGTTCCATTCTATTATCTTCTCCTCAAAAACCAAACCAAACAAAACACCCAAACAATGACAACGAACGAAAACTCTCTTGGACACTCCATATATTGTTGCTCCTTCCTTCTTGCCCCTTATAATCTGACCCTTGATTTTGAGCTTCTTACTCGCAGTCTTCCCATGATCTGATAATGCAGTATGTCTATTGTTCTTAGTTCATTTTCTTCTCCTCCCAATCAACCTCCACGAAGCAGGAGACTCTTCTCTATCATGCACCACTCTGTCCCCACTGCATCCACCTGGGATATGGTAGACACGGCAATGCTATTGATGTCATGAATGAAAGGGGACCTAGGAACACATTTCCAGAGGTATCAAGGAGCAAAACCACACAGAGTCGGTCATAGATTGGCAGCTGTAGTGGAAGAAGGCACCAGGGAAGAAATATACGTCCTCTGCTGTCCTCATAAGTTTGTAGTTGGGACTGACAGTAGAAGAGACAGATGAAGGAGAGAAGCAGAAGCAAGTTTACTGACGTGTGCAGTGTCCATTCTATGTGAGACGGCTCAGTGACAAACAACCCAAAGCAGCGGCTTAGAATTCTGGCTGGTATAACATCTTCAACTGAGGACAATAAATCTGAAAGAAGTGATAAGAAATAGGAAAAAGATTTGGAGAATCCATGAGCAGCAACTGGGGAGGAAGGCAGGCAGAAAGGTTAGTTACTTCGGCTTGTTAATGCGACTCCTCTAGTCTCATCTCTGGGCTGACGGGGGTCTGAAGCTGTCTTCTGGGGCTAACTTTGTTCTCCTGGTAGAGAGGCCAGGACACAGGATGCCTCTGTCTTTGGGAATCTGTTCCCTGCTTTTAGGCAAATAGAAGGAGGGCAGAGTGCTCTTCTTCCTCCACTTCTTCTGAGTTTTCTTCGGCTCCTTGATCTTTCCATTTTGGGGAGATGTGTAGCAGTCTCCCACAAAGACTTCAGGGACTACTTCTTGGCTTGCATCACTGGTAGAAAAGGAACAGAGAGACTCTCTGGGTGTGAGCGAGGCTAGCAGTGTTTGGATTGAATAAACAAATGAGTGACTCAGTGAATCAGGATATGTACATTATGGCAAAGTAAGAGCATTTGGGATTGATCAGAGCCCAGGAGTGGTTGTCTGGGCCAATAGTTTAGGGTTTGGGAGGACACCATGTTCCAGTTTCATTAGACTCAGCAAAACAAACAGAAAAAGAGACGAGGGCCCTGAATTTCCTACCTGCGCGGTGAGCTTCTATATCTGGCCCTGCCAGGCCACCCCCTGGAGGGGATCTGCAGCAAGTCTCTGTTCTCCAGGAAGCAGGGCCTGGCAAGCTGCTGGATTCTGGAACACCTCACTCTTGCTGATTAAACCCCGCAGCCTGCAGAGAGCCCTCTTGTCCCTGGCACGCACCTTCTGAAAATAAAACACAGAAGAGCCCAAGCAGAGTTGTAGGAGGAAAAATGCTCATCTGTCCTCTGATGTGAGAAAAGAAAACATCATCAAGTCATGGGTAAATGAAAAGACAGACCGGTTTTGATTTTCCCTCAGGGGATATTCAGCAGACGAATCTGTCTATTTTGCCTCTGCTAAAGAGTCAAGCTATCTCCAGGGAACCCATAAATCCTGCTCCCTTCTGCCAAAGCCCTCCTGTCTCCCTCGAGAGCCAGCACTTGACTCAAAATACATCAGAGGTTTCCTTTTACATTTTTTCCCCCAGGCATTTTCTTCCTTGTCATTAGAAATTATCCTTAAATAGTTAAAAATAAAAAAGGAAAAGAAAAAGAAAAACAATGAAATACTTAAGTTCCCCTGGATAGAAAACAAAATCTAGAAAATTCTATTTATTCAATCATAGAAGAAGGAAATGAACTAATCAATGGGCAAAATGGAGGAACACAGATGGCAGTCAGGACAGTGGCCCTGTGGTGGTTGTATGACATGGAAACTGACAAAGTCCAGACTAGTGTGGCCTTGGAAGACGGGGTGAGGAAGAAGGCAACACATTGATAATACTGATCCTTTCCCAATACATTCTTTCCCAGTGACCAGACAATCCCTAGAAAGGATGCAAACATCATCTGGTGACAAGCCCATCCCTGAGGAGGGAGTATCCATCAAGCCTGGACTGGCAGTCTCTCAGAAGCAGCCAACACATTGATCCTTCCCCAAACCAATCCTTTCCCAGTGACCATACAATAGGACCCTGGAGGGAAAGAGATATTGAACACTGACCTGATTCTCCATTCCACTCGCTCTGTCAATAATTCAGTCACCTCTCAGTGTAACCTATATGAGCACAGACCCCTGCCCCCTTTCTCCAGTGGCTCATTTTCCATCTGGAAACTGGGTCCACCCAAAGCGTGACTCCACCATGGAATAAAGGCTGTGCTGATCCATGAAGTTTGCACTGGATCCTCATTTTGCGCTAACAGTGGTGGTGACAGAGTGATGGAGGAGGGGCACAAAGGGACTTTCTGGGATGTCAGGCATATGGGTTGTACGGAAGTATGCACCTGTCAAAACTCATTGAATGGTTCTTTCAAGAAGCCCACTTTCCTTCTCTGTGTAACATTTGCCTCAAAAACATAGAGAGCAGATTAACACGGGACTCAAGTCAACGTGCATATGTCAAAAGGGGAAGGGTGCTGAGGTCCCTGATTTGGTTTAGAACACATCTCAAACGCGAGATCAAGGAAGGCCTGGACTCATGGGCACATCGGTTCCTTTAATAACCAAATACTCAACTGTGTTTCAGGAAGAGCCTCCAGAATCATTTCCAGGATGATTTGAAAGCAGCGGCACAGAAATCAAGCTTGTCGGGTCGATGACCTTTGGATGTCACAGGCTCCAACCCCGCCTCCCCCACAGAACAGATTAACACCCCCCCCCCGCAAGAAACATGTGACCTGCCAAGAGGCAGGATAACCCTCTACACCTGAGCAAAGGTGCCCTGACTGACTCTGCCTGCTCACCACCCAGTCAACGAGCAGGTTCCCGTCTCTTCCTACAGCCGACCAATCAGGAAGGCAGAGCGGAGCTGGGTTTCCTTGGTCTCTCCTGGTTTCCTTGCTGGTTGATGTGTGAGGGTTTATGTTTCCTTAAAACTCAGTGCCATGGTACTAGCTCTTATGTGCTTTGGGCAGCTGCCCTTCTTGGGTATCAAAAGGAGGTGCAGGGTGACTTGGGGGAGGGAAGGGTGGATGAACGGATAGGCAAGCGCCAGGGTCCTAAGGTGAGGGGCGGAGACGGAGCAGGGGCTCAAAACGCATCCCACCTGCAATTCTGACCGCCTTTCTGTGTTTGAAGATTTTCAAAATAAAATGACCATTTCCTGTTAACTGTCTCTTTTCTTCTTAGAGATGTCAGGATCATAATCACAAGAGGTGTTCCTGCTTTAGGGTTCTGACTTAGATGCTTAAGGCACATTATTCCAGATCCTATCTCATGTTAGCAGAGGCCAGGTCCTCACTACTGAGCATCTGGATATTATCGTGAAGGGACAGCATTGTATACAGTAGCCGCCACGGGGGACCGTGACAGGTAGAAGCCACAGAAGTGACTCTCTTGACTCCTCTCTGTATTTAACCTCACTCAGAGCCCAGTTCTGTGCCACCACCACTCTTCATTTTACACCCAGTACTTTATTTTAATGAGGATCTATGCTAAGAAGTCATGCAAATACCTGCACTAATATTGGAAGTAATGATTATGAGTGTCTCCAATTTACAGATTCATTTATGTAGTAATCACATTTACAATTATATGTAATGCAACTTGTCAGGGTCAGAACACACATATTTAAGAAAATTCTTGCATAGACAGTCAAATGCATGAATGTAATTCACATTTATAATATTTTGTCTGTATTATTAATATTATTGTCCTAGTGTCACCCAAAAATTGACCTTTTGCCACAGGCTTTTTACCAGGACAGCTCTTCTCTGGGTTAAAGTATTTCTTGGTCAGCATTTCAGCTTCCTGTCAAACAAGATATGCTAAAGCCATTTAGCACCAAGGGAGAGAAGGCTTACAACTGAATGCAGGTGTCTGGAAAAAGAAATGGACTGATGATTCCACAGGTATGAGACAGTCTAGAGTTTCATCAAGACAGCAGTGGTGTTAGTGTAACCTTTGCACAATCCCCCTGCCCCGGGCTTTTTAAATATTTTTTTAGTTGTTGATGGACCTTTGTTTAATTAATTTATTTATATGTGGTGCTGAGAATCAAACCCAGTGCCTCAGACATACTGGGCAAGCGCTCTATCACTGAGCCCCAGCACAGCCCTTTTGTATTCAGGGGAGGAGTGGTTGATCTCACAGGAGACACCACAAGAATCCACACAGCATTCCAGGGCCCAGTTCACCTTCTGACATCCACAATGGGTGGAGACAGAGAGACAGCTTCCTAGGCTTGCAACCTCTGCAAGCACCTTGGACTTGCAGCTGTGTCCCTGCTCTCTGGAGGGGCCCACCTTTGGTTTAATGTTTGGATGACATTCTTTGGAAATCGTTAAACATTTTACCTTTGAATTTGTGTTTTATAAGTGAAATATGGACAAAAGAGAATGTGTGTGAGCAGAAGAGATATTCTGAGTGGCAGCATGTCCCCACACAGGCTCGGGCCCTGGAGTGTGGCCGGCAGCATATGCACCCCACAGTTGCCTTGTGTGTCCCTGGCGTTGTCCAGGGCATGGTGGCATTTAAAGGGCCAGCCTGGGCTCAGATCTGGGCCCACATGACTGGTGGTGACTGTAGCAGTGGTACCATGAGCAGTAGCCACAATGCCAGATACAGCAGCAGTGGCCCCAAGGGAGAGAAGGGCTCCTCACAGGACAACAGCAGGACAAGGACAGGAACTTCCTCAGGCTGTCAATTCTGTCAGCAGATTGTTACAGGTAAAAAATGTGCACACATGGACATCACAACGAATGTCAGGGAATTAGGAGATGTAAGAAGTTAGAATCCTTAGTTCTAAATACTGCTGCAAAATTGTGAAGCAAATTATATTTAAAGAGTGTCACACTGAATGGGGGGAAAAACCCTATTTTCATAAAAAAGCTTCTAATAAATCAATGATGAACACAGTAGATAATTTTAGAATTCAGTTTTCCTAGTAATTGAAGATACCTTGGTAGGACACATTGATAGATATTTGAATTATGTAAATCATAAAGCCACTTAGGGTTCCCTGAATGACTTTCACAAGCTACAAAGAATGTTGTAGAACACTTTAAAATGCCATTACATTTACATTTACACTTAAGTCCATAATTATAGGCAACGGTTTGCATGGTGAATTAATTTCTTTTAGAATATGTATTCTATAAGAATCATCAACTCTCGGTGTGCTAAAATTTGTGTTCTGAAATTGGTTGTCAGAAACTTACTCCAATGTTGTCACAGCCTATAAATCACTCGTAGTAATGTTTCGTTAGCATGAACATCTTTCTCAAGTTTAAACAATTATTTAGAGTTTACTCAAGTCTTGCATTAGCAACAGCAACTGACAGGGCTTTCAATTGCATCAATTGTAAATAAAAGTATACATTTTGATGAGATGATAATGAACGAAATGATGAATCATATGGCCAATCAAGATCTCATATTAATATTATTTACTATGTCATACCAAATTATGACACCATTATAGAAATACACATATCTAATATATAAAATTATACATATGTATGTGTGTGTATATATGTGTGTGTGTGTGTGTGTGTATGATTTGTGAGTGAATTTTATTTTTATTTGCATATAACCCCTTATGAAGGTCAATCTTATGTGTCAACTTCAGTGGGCCTTGAGGTGCCCAAATATTTAGTTATTCATTATTCTGGGTGTGTCTGTGAGGACGACTTTAGTTGAGATTAACATTTAAATTCATGGACTGAGTAAAGAACATGGCTCTCCCTAATGGGGCAGGAGTAATCCGACTTATTGAGAGCCTGGATTGATCAAAAATATGCAGTGAGAATTTGCTTCTTTTGCTTGGCTTTCTCTAAGTTGGACAGAGACCATCTCTGACAGGTTATCTCCTGTCTTTGGAATTGGACCCACTTGATCTCAGATAAGAGTTTACGCCATCAGCTTTCCTGGGTGTCCAGCTCCGAACTGCAGATCTTAGGACTTACCGACCTCTGTTACAATGTGAATGACATCCTTCTTATAGAAGCTATCTGTCTGTCTAACTCCCTCTGTCTATCTATCCCATCTGTGTTGTGCAGATAATCCCCTTTGAGTATATCTGTGGTCTCTATCTATCTGTCTGTCAATCATCTATCATAATCCATCTGTCATCTATTGGTTCTGTTTCCCTGGAGAACTCTAATGCCACCTCTTAATTTTATAAGTAATAAAATAGCTTCAAAAGAAAAATCTTTATATTTTAGTACCTTTAACTGCACCTTTCCTACTTTCTGAATGAGGAGTCCTATCTTTTCTCCACACTGGTCTCCAACATGTAGCCAGCCCTGGGCGGCGGAGGTTTGGGAATGACTTCTTAACACTGGTCAGCTCCTTCCTCCAACTCCTGCAAGGTCCCAGCACCCATGGTTTGCTGAGAAATGTTCCATCGTTGGCCCTCTCCTCTTCTTCTCTCCCATAGCCCCCTCTCTTCTTTTAATCCCCTCTGACGTTGGCCTCGTCTTGTTCCAGGTCTTGGGTCTGCCTGCCTGGGCCTGGGATGGGCCTGGGATGGGCCATCCCTGGCCTGGGATGGAGGCAGACACTTTGCATTCTGAAGCAGCCGTTCCGGTGAAGAGGTTTCAGTTTGGTTTAGAATCAAAGCAGATGATCCAAAAGATTTCTGAGGTCTAGGATTAAATTCCTGGAAATTGGAAATTCTGTGTCTATTTTTTTTTAAAGTAGCACCTTGCTCTCTGTCTTGAGGTGCTTCATCAAAAGCACTTACGCAGCTCATTGCATTAAGATAGTCTCCCCAAAGCAACTCCTTCAGCTGAATGAATCTGGGTGAGGAATACAAACCCTGGATGACTTTGCTACAGTATCGATGCTGAGATGGAAGACTTTTTTCCCTAAGGAAGTAAGATAACCCATGATAATGAGCGAACTATGTTAATTTCAAGTGTAGCTTTGAGGACAAGACACAAATGAGTATTACTTCTAAGGGTTTTCTGATTGGAATCATTTTGACATAGGTGGATTTTGGGGCAACACCTTCCACCAAATACAGTAGGGACAGGGGTTGAATTTTTTCGTAAATATATTCCACCACTTTGGACTAGAATATGACATCATTTTATGTTTGAATTTAGTCTTTATTGCTTTCCAAATCCATTAACACCTAAAGAGGTTATCTCTCAGGCATAACCCACTCTTTCCTAAGCTATCAGCAAGGATGGGGAATGCTGCTGCAGTCTCCATCACATTCCATTATGACCAGGGGCTCCCCTGAATGAAACTTTCTAGCCGCAGGTGGTCCATTCCCACCTCTCTTGAGGGCTCCTCGCCCATCCTCTGCTCAGTCTGTGGAAGCAGCTGTGGGCTCGGGGTGCTGGAATCCAAGACTCCCATTGTACCATCTCTGGAGAGCACTGAGGCATCAGGCTGTGCCCTTGGTCAAGGTGCCGCCTCCCAGTGCCCAGCAGTACCCATGTTCGCATTTGTGAGGAAGGACGAGAAGAGCTTTCTGTCTCGTATGTGCCCTCTTGATCTGAGTCATCTTCAGAGTTAATCCTCTGTATGAGAGAAAGCGAGAGACACAGAAAGAGAGAGAGAGAGAGAGAGAGAGAGAGAGAGAGAGAGAGAGAGAGATTGGGGCTCTCCTCCAGACAGATCTCCAAGGAGTCAAGGGCTGTTGCTGTTGAACCATGGTCCTCAAAGTATGGTTCCCTAGACGTGCACCATCAGTCCACTGGAACTGATTAGAGAAGCAAAGACTTGGCCTTGCTTAGGCCCCTGGGTGAGAAATCTGCAGGGAGGCCCAGCAAGCACGTTTTAGGAGCCTCCCAGGATCCTGTGCTGCACACCGAGGCTTGAAACCACTAACGCACACAACACTCACCTGCTTCTATTCTGGACTCGGGTGTCGATTTTGTAGCCGTTGAAACCATTCCCATACAAGTCATGGTGCCAATCTTATTGTCTTCCTCTGACCTTTTCCCAGAAGAGGTCAGGGTTGGTAGAATCTATCTTCACTGAAAGCCCAATTGCTAAGTCTCGGGGCTCTGAAAGAAAGTTCCATCACCAACGCGTGCTTTAAAACCTGCTAGTAATAGGTTTTCCCATCTGCCATTTTATTCTGAAAAATGATGGCATGGATCCCTGGGTGAATCCTCTCTATCTGGAAGTACACTATAGACTAGGATTCTGGTATGAGCCTGCTCTATGCTTTTACTTTAAAGACTGAGAAGCCTCGTGCATTATATGTTTTAGAGTTCCCTGCCACAGACCCATAAATGAGACGGGCTTAGTTCTTTGATGTGAGTGTTTGATGTGCTGATCTCAGACAGCAAACTACTAGCAGTCTCCTTTCTGCGTGGGTAGCTACCGTCCTCTGCTGATGCTTCTGTTCATGCAGGAGAAGCTCATAGCGAGTCTCAGTTTAGAGTCTTCTTTTGATTTCTCCTTCCAGGGCACCTCAAAAAGAGAGTCAAAACCAGCAAATTTTGTATCATGGTTTAGATAGGAGGTGTTTCCCAGAAGCTTATGTCTGAGACAATGCGAGAAAGTTTAGAGGTGAAATGATTGGGTTATGAGGACTGTAACCTAACTAGCGAATTAATCCACTTGAATGGATTAATTGGGTCATAACTGTAGGCAGGTGAGGTGTGGCTGGAGGAGGTGAGTCATTGAGGATGCGCCTTTGAGATTCATATTTTGTCCCTGCTAATCAGAGCTCTGAGCTGCTTTTCCTCTCCCGTATTTCTGCCACGATGTTCTCATCTTGAACCCAGAGCAATGGATTGGCCATCTGTGGACTGAGACATCTGAAACCATAAGCCCCCAAATGAATTTTTCCTCCTCTAAGTGTTCTTTGGGTCAGAGTGGTGAAACAGCTAACTAAAGCATTTTGCAAGCAGGCTTCTCAGTGGGCACCTATGTTAGGAGGAGACTGACCAGAAGGTATCTCCAGGCCTTTGTCAACACTGAGCCAGGGACAGAGTGCTTGTTCCAAATGGGCACCAAGGTCTAGAAACTCCGTCAGAGCAGAGGCCTGCCATCTTCAGATGTTGCAGAGGCATCACAAGCACCCTGATAGGGTAACTCTGCACATAAGCAGTGGGGAACCCAGGTGAGTTTGCAGAAGGGTGAGAGTCAGAACCTTCTTGTGGACTGACTGAAAACTGACCACAGCTGGAGTGCCGCTGGCTAGCAGACCCTGGTAAGTTCCCTCCTCAGTCTCAGGCATGTGTCCCTGGGGCCTGCCCAATCCTGGTGGTTGAGAGAGCTTAGAGTTGCACATGATCCCTGGGTTTGGGGGTCGGGCCTGAGTGAGGTTAGCCCAGTTGACGTGTGGGATAGACCTCTGGTCTGTAGCCCCAAACCCTTTCTCCAGTGGGTTCAGAGTTCTGAATTTCCAGCCAGGTGGACTCTCCCAGGGAGGGCCCTTGGGGAGGTGAGGAGCTTTAGCATTCATGGCCCGTGGAGCACAGCTTTGGTTTTTACCTTGTTCCTCTGCTGTGGTGGCAGACAGCGCCTCAACTTCATGGCATCCTCCCACAGTACCATCCATTTTCTTCTCTTTCATCCAAAGGGATCGCCTAGGCAGGGAATATTCTGAGGGCCCTGCAGGAGGGATCTTGAAGCTGGATGCTCATCAAGGCCGCTGGGTAGGAGGATCCCCTCAGCAAAATGGGCTCGGGACACACTCTGGTGGTGTCAGTAGTGTTCTTCTTTTACTTGGCCTGGATTTCCCAGGAAGCCGAGAACCTGGCAGAAGCTCACAGGACACCCTCGGCTCTCACTAGGCCTTGCTCTAAAAAGAGAACCACCACGCATCAAAAAGGTGCTTCGTTTTTTACTTGTGACCTATGTTCCTGCAGCTTTGCAGAGTTCTGTCTCACCCTCGGCTCTCACTGCCCCCATTGGACACTCACTTCCCTTCTGCTTCATCCCCTCATCATGCACCCAAGTGGGACTCACATGACCACCTTGAGGTGTGGACACTTGAGACCAGTAAGCAGGGCTGCCTCCTCTGACTTGGCACCCCAGAGGCTGTCTGCCTGGCTCTGTCGGCTCTGCCTGGGTATGGCTGGCAGTGAGTCTTCTCTTTCAGTGCTACTTTCTCTGGGCCTCCTTTGTAGGATTTCAAGCTATTTTCTCCTCACATCTGCTCACAGACTTGCGCGTGGAGAGAGGCTCAGTAAACTGACATGGTGTATTCCCAGTTCAACTGCAAAACCTTTTCTCTCAATACCCCCAGTCCACCAGCTCAAGCATGGAGCTTACATCTATTCTCAGTCCTCTTCATGCACCTCAATCCAATCCTAAGGGAAAGTCCAGGCTACACATTGGCTTTTCTGGGGACATCGTTATTGTCCTTCTTAACTGTGTAGACATCCTGCATCTGGACGGCCCTTGATCCAGCTCTCTAAGCCATTTCTACAACAGGCAGCTCTGGATTCCACAGTCCTGGATTTTCCCCCGACATCTTACCGAATACCCCCAATATAAAGCAGGAGAAGAGAAAGCCCCCACTTTTTCCCAACATAACTGAGCATGGAGCTCGGGACGTTCAGGAGGGAAGACCCTGTGAGCTGGCTTCTGCATGGGTTCCTTCAGACAGAGCCAATCTGTCTACACTTTACAAATTAACCTTGATCTTGATTTAGTCTCTTTAGTTCAATTTTTGTGCAAAACGTAGATCTTTTTCCATGTTTCAAGTTTTATTTCTCTGTCTCTGTTGCTCTGTTGTGAACAAAGCTGTGTGTGTGTGTGTGTGTTTCTGTCACACAAACAATGGACACATGTTTCATAAAGGAGACAGGTGCTTAATCAAGTAGCCATATGGATAATTATGTCTTCCAGGCCAGGGTCATAGAGCTCTTGCTAAGATTCACAGGTGACTTGTGATAAGCCTTGATGTATGTCTGCCCTGTGAAAGCAACAGTGAGTGTGCCCTGTTGCTGTTCCCATCACTGAGGGCAGGAAAGGGGTTCTCGTGCCCTTATCAGAGCAGCTGTGTGTCTGTGTCTGCCAGATTAAATGGGAGTTTTTGTCAAATTAATTAACATGACTTAGAGACTGTGAGTTGACATGAAGCACATCTGTGGGAAAACCACTTTTTAGTGATAATTAAGTGAGAGGAATTTAACACATGACAAATTGGAGACAAAGGCCTTAGTGTTGTTAACACATGGCAGACCCCTGGGGGGGGGGGTCTTAAGCCCCAGCAGGGTGGAAAGCTGGAGGGAGATGTTTGAATGCCCTGGTGTGTTGTCATAATGTGATTTTCTGGTCACTACCTTAGCCATTCCGTGATGCTTGTCAGTATTTTCCAGTGTATTATAGGACTGATTTGTGTGTGTGCACATATATGCGTGTGAGTGTGTAATATTTAAAGCAAATAGATGGTCTTCTGTGAAATCTTACGTGAAGAGTCTCTCTCTATCAGAGCATAAGACAGAAGTGCTATGGGACCAGAGAAGGGAAGGAGGAGCTCATCTGCCCTGGACCTACCTGTACAGTAGTCTCTGAGACAAAAGAGGTGGAGTGTGTGTGTGCATGTGCATGTGTGTATGTATGTATGTGTGTGTGCATGTGTGTCTTTGTATGCATGTGTACACACACAATTCTAGAAAATTCTAGAAATTCTAATCCAATGATGTTAACTACAAATCTTAATGAAAACACCCACTTAGAGTGGTGTGACATCTTCCAGGGGATTTCTGCTTTGGAGCCTGATCAAGGGAATACTATGTACAGTCAAAATTACCAAGAGGGTCATTCACTTTTCTGGAAAATGGCAAAACGTGGGCTCGAATTTTAATTCTCTCCAGGTCTACAAAGGTGTTTTCTTCCCTCCTGTCTTTGAATGGAATGGTTTCTATCCTTGAATGTGTGGGTGTGTTTTAGAAGCCATGTTTAAAGAAAATCATCCATTTTAAAATCCAAGATTCACATATAACAGAAAGTATCTTCATTTCATTAAGACTCATGGGACCTGACAGAGGAGAGAAGGTAGCAGATTCTTGCTTTTCATGCTTTTTTCCTGGGCAGGATAGGGCAGCACAAATCTGCTTGGTAGCTCCCTTCTGCTCTGGGGTTTAGTTCCTTTATGGTTTTAGTTGAATTTGCAAGCTCTAAACCCATGAATGATTAATCTACTGTATCAGTCAGTGGCATGTTCTGGCCACTTTGAGGACTCTATTAATTGAATTTACTGTTTGCAAAAAATGATCAGGCCAACAAAAGTTCTATTCCACAGCTTCTGGGCATGAAATGAAAATTGGAAAACTCAAAGGAGAACTGATTTATAGCATCTTGTGTTCTGCTCCCAAATGTGCATAGCTCACACTGAGGAGGAAGTTCACAAACTAGAAAATAAAATTCTGACTCAATGCTTCTGAATAAAACATTTGTCCTATAGCCTTCAGGGGCAGTTCTGAATGTGCAACTCCATGTTTCCTGTCTTCTTTATTTATCACAGGATGTCATTGGGGGCCCCAGGATGCCAGGCAGTGGCACTTGGGAAGTTTACATTCCAACCGGCACACACTAAGAGGCTCCAAGTTGAGACTCAGAGGCGCCCTAACTGTGGATGATCTCTGTAGCCCCTTTGGCTTGATCATTACCTTATAATGTCTGATAAGGACATTATCAGAGAGTTGATCTTTGCAATTCAAGGCAGTCAAGGCATCGTCCTTCTTAATTTAATTGGCAATCACATCTAACAAACTCTCCTTCTGCTTCTCTGGTATCAAAGCAGAATGGAGCTGAGCTGGAGGGAAATGTCTGAATGCCCTGTCATTGTCCTGATGTGCATCCTCATGATGCGACTCTACATGAGCAGCTGTTTCCGTCAGCTTTTTCACTGCTATGACCAAAAGACCTTACAAGAGCAATTTTAGAGGAAGAAATTTTATTCAGGGGCTCATGGTTTCAGAGGTCTCAATCTATACCCAGCTGGCTCCATTCCTCAGGGCTCAAGGTGAGGCTGAACATCATGGTGAAAGTTGTGGCAGAGAGAAGCGACTCACATCATGATCAGGAAGCAGAGAGAGACTCCACTTGCAAGATACGAATATATATCCAAAGGCACGCCCCCGATGCCCCACCTCCTCCAGCCACACCCCACCTGCCTTCCCTTAACACCCAGTTAATCCCATCCAGGGATAACTTCACTGAATGGATTAAGGCTCTCGTAACCCAATCACTTCTTCTCTGACCCTTCTTGCATTGTCTCACACATGAGCTTTTGGGGGACATCTCACATCCAAACCATAACAGTATTCATTTTGGGTGCCTTGAAAATCTCACTTGCACAAAACATCTACCTGCAGAGGTATGGGAGGTAGAAGGGTCTTGGTCACTCTTTTGGAAATCAGGCCACCAACTTTCTGTCACTCATTTTAGATGAACTAAAACACTACCAACACTGCTTTCAACCTAAGTTGCTCACTGAGTTAGCTCCACTCCCTGAGCACTCTCATGGTCTCCCTAATCCTGACCTTTGCCTTGAAGTCCTCCTTCTTATCTGGACCAGCGCCTGACCTCACGCCATCCCTACCTGCACAGGGACTCTATCTCTCCTAGAGGAACTCCGTGCTCCTACTTCTGGTTACCAAGTTCCCATGATTCTATGGGGGCTATCATGTTTTCAACCCAGTGAATGTCACAGGAGTGAGACCAGGGGGAAGTAGGTGGTCTCCATCAACAAAAGCTGTTTGGTCAGCCACATCTCTCTCTAAACACACCCTGAGCAACTTGAGGTATTAATTTGGTTTTGAATATCTGTTCTTATTTGTCCCGACAGTTCCAGCAGGTCCCAGGTTCTGTAACTTCTCACCTTAATGGGAATGGAAGAGGAACATGGGAAGCCTCTGTTGGCCATGAGTCTCAGCCCCGAGGGAGCTGATGTGCTCAGGGTGTTCTGGTGGGGAGGGCTGAGGAGACATGAGTTGAGGAGCGAGGAACCTGGGAGACTCTTCAGCATTCACTGTGCTTTCAGCCCCTTCTGCATGGCTTAGGAGAGGGGATGAGATGGCAGAGATGCTGATGCTATGGGGGCTCAGGTGGTCAGGGCAATAAGAATGGCATTCTCAGGTGCAGCCGAGGTTAAAGTGCTCCACAAATATCACCACGAAATTAGGACTTCACTGACCACCAAAGGTTTTCCCAGTGTGGGTACCAGCAGCTACCAGGACAGACAGGAGGGTGGAAGACCCTTCTTTTTTTGCAGAGACCAAAGGAGCCTCTGAGATCCACTGGGTCTCCCTGCAAAAGCCGTGGGCACCACCCTGAGTGTTATGGAGGTGAAATTTTCTCATGAGACCTTAAGCCTTGGAAGAAAATCTAAGTGACAGAAATCTGAGTGAAGTGGTTGAGAATCAGATTGGCTCCCCATGTTGTTTTTTTTTTTTTTTTTAAGTCACCATAACGTCAGAGAGCCCACTTTAATCTCCTCATTTCTCAGTTTTCCTCCGAGCCTTAGTGCTAGGAATGTTTATCAGGTATTTTCTCTTTCTAAATCATAGTGGTGTCAAATTGCTCTCAGACTAGAAACAAAGCCAAAAAGTGAAGACCCAGGAAGGAATGGTTTAAAATAACCCAAAGCCTGCGGGATGTGGGAGCAACACAGTATGCAGCAGGCACAGAGGAAGCAGGAGTAAGAATTTTTTATTTTTCAATGAAAAATTTGATTCTAAAAGGGCCCTTGCTTAATCTGTAATTCTCTTAATAAATGCACACGTGGAGGAAAAAATGTTAAATGATGAGGTGATGGACCTTTGATAGAGCTTCTTATTTTCCAACAGGGTAAGAAGATGTGAAATGGGGGCAAGGAAAGACATGGGACATGCAGTTTCCAAAAGCAAACTGGGAAACAAAATTCCACTTGAATAAAAGAAAGTGAAAAACAGCACCTCATGTCCTCATGTCCCCAGTTTGAAAGAATCAACCAACTCATTATATTTAGTTAAAACACAGAGCTGGACAGTCTGCAAAGTGTAAACTCAAATTTGACTGGGGATGATTGACATAGGAGAAAAGAGACTTTGGTATGGAAATAAAATCTAGATATGAGGACAAGGGGGACTCTAGGCCTGAGGGGAGGGTGGAGTCAGCAGGTGAAATATCACTAAGGGGATGAGAGAGGGGGCTGGTTCAGCTTCAACAGATCTACCAGGGTCATTTTTTTCTGGATTTCATTTTTAAAATTTTTAAATTTGTTTTAATTATTTAAGCATGACAGTAGAGTACGTTTAGACACTTTGATATATTATATAGAGAGGGGATAGAACTCCTCATTTTTCTGAGTGTACATGTTGCAGGCTCATATTGGTCCTACAGTAATAATGTCTGTTCCATTCTACTGTCTTTCCTATCCCCACATCCCCTCTCCTCCCCTCCCTTCACTTCCCTCTACCTAATCTACGGTAACGCTATTCTCCTCTGGTGCCCCCATCACCACCTTATTGTGAATTAGCATCCGCATATTAGAGAAAACATTCAGCCTTTGGTTTTGTGGGATTGGTTTATTTTTCTTAGCATGATATTCTCCAACCATTTACTGGCAAACGCCTTAATTTCACTCTTCTTTAAAGCTGAGTGATATTCCATTGAGTATATATACCATATTCTCTTTATCAATTTATCTATTGAGGGACACCAAGGTTGGTTTCATATATAATAGTCCAGCTATTGTGAATTGAGCTACTATAAACATTGATGTGGCTCGTCACTCTAGTATGCTGATTTTAAGTCCTTTGGGTATAAACCAAGGAGTGGGATGGCTGGGTCCAATGTGGTTCCCAGGGTTCTTGCAGCACACAGGGCAGGGCATTGGAGTTCACCTGGGGAAAGTGGGCAATGAGGAGCTGGAGCTATGGTGGGTGGGGGAGCTCACCGTACTGACTGAGCAGGATTTTTTAGGGGCTGGGGTTGTGGCTCAGTGGTAGAGTGCTCACCTAGCACCTGTGAGGCACTGGGTTCAATCCTCAGCTCCACATAAAAATAAAATAAAGGTCATTGTGTCCTCCTGCAATTAAAACAAATATTTAAAAAGAAAAAAGATTATTTTTACTGCCACTGCATGAGTCAGGCCTGACAAGGAGAGACATCTGAGTGAAGGCCTACAGGGTGAGAGGAGTCTGACTCAGGAGGTGAAGGAGAGTTAAATACCCCACCTTTTCTATTTTCTATTTTGTTATTTATTTATTTATTTATTTTGGCATTTTGAATCGGTTATTCAAAGAAAATGCAGAGAAGGCTCTAAAGAGGTATCTGTTTGCAGAAGAACTTTATATTCCTCCATATTTGTGAAGTAAACAGCAGGTACAGGCAGAAGCATGTCTGTCTGACATCCCCACCTCTTTCCACCTTCAGGGGGATCCTCCTAAAAGAAGAAGAGATTGGGGGTCCCATGTCTGACTCAGACAGATGACCACAAGTGGCTGTGACCTGGGAGACTCTTCTGCAGCACAAGACCCTCCAGGCTTGCTGGGCACTTCCTCCCACAACCCTCCATAGACCGGGCCCCTCCCTGGCTCCCAGAAGCCTGAGCCCCTATATCTCTACACTCTGAAAGGGTCATCTATGGTGCCCCTCTATTTGGGGCATGTAATAAATTCTGTGTGGTCTTTCCCCTGTTACCTGTCTATTGCCAGAGTAAGATCAACATACTTTAGAGGAAAAGAGTAAATTTAAACTTTTCCAACTGAGGGAGACCTGGTCTATTTTACTTTTTTTTTTTTTTTGTAGACACCAGTCATCTTTAGCTCCTAGCCAGCCACTTTCCCTTATCTCTTTTTCCTCCTTTATTCCTTTGAAGACGATTTTAAGCATCATATAATTCTTCTGCAACTAGCTCAGTATGCCTCTCTTAAAGGCTTTTCTCCCTGAGCATAACCGTGGTATCATTATCATATATGAAGTTTAACTTAATATCATCAGATAACCTCCAGATCTTCAAATGTCTTAATGTCTCCTAAGTATTGTGATATTTTTCAAAAGTGTGTTTGTTTGAATCAGAATCAACATAAGCCATGCACATTTTGGTTGGTTAATCTGTCCCTCAAATCAGTTTTAAACTGAAGAATCCACCACATTTATCTCCCTATGTTATCTCATGTCTATTTTTCCTGGCCTTTCATAATAGACTGCACCCCTGGGTAAATTATTAGGGGTTGTTGAAGGATGAGGACCTGGATAATTGTGTTATTCCATGCACTAAAATTTGCCAATTACTTTCTGTACTGTCTATTCTATTTTTTTTTTATCAATTGTAAGTTGGATTTTAAAGGTTGATCATGCTCTGTTTCTTAAATACGTGAAATATGCATGAAATATGACTAAAGTCCACGGCCAACCCAGCTACAAAACAAAAAGAACACCAACCCCCCAAATCCACTGGGCCTAGACTCTGCACCGAAAAATGTATTTCCAGTGGGAGAGGCGGTGCACAGAAATCCTGACATTGTAAGTGGGCCCACTTGGTGCTTTGAACACAGCCCTCGCTGCTCTGCCATGGAGACTTATTTTAAAATGGACTTGTCTTCTTTTCCTCTTCTTCTTCTCCCCCTCCCTAACCTTGGGGTTGGGCAGGATTACCTTTGCTCATCCTAGGCTGAGTTATCTGTGTTTGAGCACACACACACCACAAGAACCAAGTAATTCAGACTCCAGGGATGCGGCCAGAAGATCTAAGAAATGGCCGTCTCCCGAATTAATAAATGAATCACTGTCCGCCTCCTTGAGGGAACACCTGGAATGAATCACTTCTTTAAGGGGTTCATTGAGGGAACACCTGGTTCCCCTTGATGGGCAGAATCACAGCCTCTGGGACAGGAGTCCCCTGTGTTTCTCCTTTCCTCACAGAGCAATAAAACTGCTTCCCCCTAAAAAGCCATATCCTTCTTATTGCATTGGTACTGGCGACAAGGATCAAGCTTTCAGTAACAATGTGGGAAGTGTAGAAAAGTTGGTTTTATTGATCTTCTCAAATCCCCACATGGGAACATGGATAGTAAAACTAAATGGGAAAATTAGATAGCAAAACCAAAAACGATGTTCAATATTTAGAACATAACCTGTGGACAAGGTAGTTGATACAATACGCCCAAAACCACTAACACTTACAGGACCTGTCTGTCAGGTGTGAGGTCCTGGGTTGGATCCTCAGCCCCACATAAACATAAATAAATATATTGTATCCATCTACAACTAAAAAATAAAATTTAAAAAACGCATGGGGTGTAATTTGCTCTAATTCAAAACCCACTATTTCTCCTTTCCTTCCCCCACTGTTTCCTAGTTTGAACTCACTGATTCTTTTCTCAGTCTTACCTGCCGTAAGCCCATCAAAGACATTCTTCAGTCTGTAAAAAAGAGTTCTTGACCTCTAACATTTTCTTTTGTGTATTCACGGGAATTCCATCTCTCTATGTTCTTTACCCATCCATTTTACTTATTTCCTTACTTTTTTCTTTAAAAGCCCTTAGATTCATAATCATGTTAATTCACAACTATCTGTCTGATGATTCTAAAATCTGCTGCATTTGAATCTGGGTTCTGATGCTTGTGTTCTCTCTCTCTCTCTCTCTCTCTCTCTCTCTCTCTCTCTATATATATATATATATATATATATATATATATATATATATATATA
>NW_025999926.1:1636744-1685018 GCF_001458135.2 Marmota marmota marmota
GGAGGAGGAGGAGGAGGAGGAGAAAAGGGAAAGGGAAGGGGAAGGAGAAGAAGAAGAAAATGAGTGGAAGAAGGAGTCTCAAGAAATTTAAAATATTTTGTTCTAAATAAAAACATAATTTATCAAAATAGGCGGGATTCAGAGAAAACAGTGAACAGAAGGAAATCTATATCATTAAATGCATACATTGAGTTCATATATTCAAAAAGAAGATGCATCTAAAATCATTAATCTGAGCACCCATGTAGGAAAATAGATAGAGGAGAGTAACTTAAATTTAAAGTTTAATAGGAAGAAAATAAAAAATTAAAAGCAGAACAGAAGTCATTGCCATTGAAAACAGGAATAACAGTAGAGAAAATCAACTAAATCAAGGTGTGGTTATTGGAAAACACCAAGACTGATAAGCCCCTATGTACTAATCAAGTAAAAGATACAAAGTACAAATTACATTATCAGAAATGAAAGAGGGCTTATTACTCTTGATCCCATAGACTTAAAGGATAATAAAGAAATACCTTGAATATCTCCATGCCTACATGCATCATAATTTGGTTGAAATTGAACAATTCCTTAAAAGATACAAACTACCCAAGATTTCACAGAGAAAAACAGATAATTAGAGTAGACCTATTACTGATTCAAAAAGTTAAATCATAATTAATAACCTTAAGGAAAAAAAAGAAAGAACCAGGCCCAGATTATCTCATTAGTAAGGTTATCTTAGCATTTAAGAAGGAAATAACACTAGTATGGCAGTATGTATAAACGTGGCTGTCTAACCAATGTGATCCTGCAATCTGTACACGTGGAAAAATGAGAATTCATACCCCATTTGAATCAAATGTATGACGTGTCAAGATTATTGTATTGTCTTGAGCAACTAATTAAAAAATAAATAAAAATAAAAGCTAGTAGGATGTAAAACAAAATAAAGGAACAGTTAAAGTAATTAAAAAAAGAGAAGGAAATAATACCTATTTGCCATAATCTCTCTGTTTTCTTTTCTTTTCTTTCTTTCTTTCTTTCTTTCTTTCTTTCTTTCTTTCTTTCTTTCTTTCTTTCTTTCTTTCTTTCTTTCTTTCTTTCTTTTTTTCTTTCTTTCTTTCTTTCTTTCTNATTTTTATGGCTTTTTGTATGTCTTGTAATTTTGTTGTTGTTGAGCCTTTACTGACTAGGAGTTGGGTTTTGTGTAATGTTTTTTTAATAGCAGTAGGTTCTAGAGGCTTCAAATTCCTCTAATGCTCCTGTTTTATTTCCTTGTGGACACCAGGATTCCCTACTGCACCCTAAAGGGATTCTGCATGTTTTTGATTCTGGTAGCTGTTGTCCATTGCTATCTCATGGCCCTGTTGGTGTGGTGGTAGGGGATGGGGGAAGGAAAGCATCCTAAGATCCTGTGATTAAATCTCAGTCTTTAATGAGCTGAGCTGTGATTCTCATTAATTCAGGGAGACAATAAAGCTAAAGAGAACTGGAGTCTCCTCAGTGCCTGTTCCTTAGTTTGAAAAAGGTCTGGTGAAGTTTTTATTCCCACAGAAAACATTTGGCATTTTTTGGGAGGAGGATTGGCTAACTTAGCATTATCTTCTCCAACGCCATCCATTTACCTGCAAATACTATGATTTTATTCTCTTTTATTGCTGAGTAATATTTTATTGTGTGTGTATATGCCACATTTTCTTTATCCATTTATCTACTGAAGGGCATCTAGGTTGATTCCACAGTTTAGCTATTGTGAATTGTGCTGCTATAAACATTGATGTGTCTGTGTCCCTGTAGTATGCTGTTTTCAAGTCCTTTGGGTATAGTCGGAGGAGAGGGACAGCTGGGTCAAATGGTGGTTCCAGTCCCAGTTTTCCAAGGAAAATCCTTACTGCTTTCCATATTGGCTGCACCAATTTGCAGTTCCACCAGCCGTGTATGAGTGTGCCTTTTTCCCCACATCCTCACCAACACTTATTGTTGTTTGTCTTCATAATAGCTGCCCTTCTGACTCAAAGGGGGGTAGGGTGAGGGAGCATAGGAGGAATAGATGAGTTCTAGATAGGGCAGAGGGGTGGGAGGGGAAGGGAGGGGGTTAGCAAGGATGGTGGAATGTGATGGACATCATTATCCAAAGTGCATGTATGAAGACACGAATTGGTGTCAACAGACTTTATATACAACCATATGAAAAATCGTGCTCTTTATGTGTAATATGAATTGTAATGCATTCCACTGTCATTTACTTTTTTAAAATCAATTAAAAAATTTTTTAAAAACCTTTTGTTCCCTGGAGAGGTGACCTGGTAAGTGCTCTGGGTTTACTTCACAGGGTGCCTGAGCCTCTTCTGCTCCCTCTTCTGTAGGAGCTTTAAGATCCTCTTTCACGGCTCTTCAACCTGAGAAGCTAGTGCGGCTCCAGGAGATGAGCCCACCAAAGTGTGAAGACCCACAATCAGACTGGACCCCTGGCGGTTCTTGCTCTCATGCTACCCACTATCAGCCTCCAGCAAGGTTTCAAAGTCACCACTCAGTGGGTTTTTTGTTTTGTTTTGTTTTACCATTTTATGGCTCCAGTTTCTGCTCCAGGTAAGGAGATCTTCGCCATGCCTCTGGATTCTCCTGTGTCTCCCAATTTTGACAGTTTGTCCTGAGCTCTGCGTTCTCTGATGAGTCTAAGAAATGTCACTGTCTTTTTATTTCTTTCAAGTTCTCCTTATTTCAATACTGAGTGACAGTTTTCAAGTTCTTCACATGTCAGAGCTGCAACCCACAGTTCTATGTGGCCATTTTCATTGGCTATTCTTAGCCTTATGATGTCTTTTCTAAAAAAGAAGAGGAAGAAGGAGGAGGAGGAGGAGGAGGAGGAAAAGCTGAGGGGACAGTGGAAATGAGGGTTTGGGGGGAGCAGCAGGAGGGCAGTGTGGAGTGTTCTAGGCAGGGCAGATCATGTGTTCAAAAGGCCCAAAGAGAAGAGAGATCATGGCATGGTTCACACATTGTAACCTGTTATAACTGGAAAAGAAAGCAACCTGAGTATGATGTATGTTCTGTATAATAAATCCATGGGGAAACAACAGAAATATTCTAAGTAAATGAATCACTCTATTNTTTCTTTCTTTCTTTCTTTCTTTCTTTCTTTCTTTCTTTCTTTCTTTCTTTCTTTCTTTCTTTCTTTCTTTCTTTCTTTCTTTCTTTCTTTCTTTCTTTCTTTCTTTCTTTCTTTCTTTCTTTCTTTCTTTCTTTCTTTCTTTCTTTCTTTCTTTCTTTCTTTCTTTCTTTCTTTCTTTCTTTCTTTCTTTCTTTCTTTCTTTCTTTCTTTCTTTCTTTCTTTCTTTCTTTCTTTCTTTCTTTCTTTCTTTCTTTCTTTCTTTCTTTCTTTTTGGGTAATAAGGATTGAACCCTGGGTGCTTAACCATGGATCTACATCCCCAGTCCTTATTTTTTTTGAAATAGCCATCTTTATTCCACAATCAGTAAATCCCACCACCACATAGTGATACAAACTCTTCAGCATACTCTATTACCCAAGCCAGTATCATCCAACAGAACTTTGTGTGTGTGTGTGTCTGTGTGTGTGTGTGTCTGTGTGTGTATAGTACTGGGGACTGAACCCAGGGGCATGCTACCACTGAGCCACATTTCCAGTTATTTTTATTTTGTAGTGTGAAACACAGTCTTGCTAAATTGCACAGTTGGCCTCAAGCTTACAATCCTCCTGCCTGAGTCTCCCAAGTCACTGGGATTACACGTGTATGCCACCACACCTGGCTTCCAACCAAACATTCTGCAATGATGGAAACACTCTTCTGTGTCTTCCAATGCAGTGACACTAACTCTTTTGGCTACTGAGCACTTGAAATGTGACTACCACAGCTGAATAAACACATTTTTAATTTAATTTAAATTTAAATGCCACATTTGGCTCATGGCCATTATACTGGACAGCACAGCTCTAGACCCTGGCCCCCAGCCCTTTTTAAAAATATTTTATTTAGAAACAAAGTCTTGCTAAATTGCTTAGGGCCTTGCTAAGTTACTGAAGCTGGCTTTGAACTTGTGATCCTTTTGCCTCAGCCTCCAGAGCTGCTGGGATTAAAGGATAGCACCACCATTCCCAGCTTCCATAAACTCTTATAGAAAATATAAAAGAAGGAATACTTCTAAATTCATTCTAGGAGGCCAATATTCCACATAAAGACATCACAATAAAGGAAAACTATCTCAATAAATATTAGGGAGTCAAACTCAACAGGGTCTAGGGATAGCTATACATCTTGACAAGGTGGTGCTTATTCTAGGTGCAAGGTTGCTCCGACATTTGGAAGGCCATCATTATAACCCATCACATCCACAAGCTCAACAAGGAAGAATATTGATACAACATTGTATTGAAATATACAAAAAGTTGAAAGAACCTCAAAGGCACTATGCTGGGCAGAAGAAAAGGCAATCCGACCGGTCCCATACTGTGTGATCCCTTTCATATATTTCATAATGACAAATTTGTGGAGATGGAAAACATATATGGGGTTCCCAGTAGGTAGAGGTGGTGGGGAGGAGAAGGGTTTGGGTGAGTCAACAAGGACACTTCTGTACTGTGATTGTGTGTATGAATGTAGTCATGTGACAAAATAATACAAAAGTATACATATACACTGCACCAATGTCAAGTTCCCGGTTTTGCTATCAAGTGTGCACAAGACCTCCCAATACTTCCTTCACCGACTTTCTATGAATCTGTAATAATTTCAAAATGTTAAATTACACAACCTAAAAACTCAGAATGAACCCTATGTGCCAAAAATGTAAAAGATGTAAAAAGGATTTGAAAAAATTTATACAAATGACTACAGACAAATAATATCCATCATAGAAATAACAAGATTCCTTGCAGAAGAAACCAAAAGAGAGAAACAGAACGGGTGGTAAAACTTCAGTTTAAGAAATCCTTCTTTGCTCCCAAGATGTAGGCTCTCTATTCACCTCACAGATTGTTTCTTTTGCTGAGAAGAAATTTTTTAGTTTGAGTCCATCCCATTTGATTTCAATTCTTGCGCCAAAGGAGTCTTATTAAGGAAGTTGGGGCCTAATCCCACATGACGAAGACTAGGGCCCACTTTTTCTTCTATTGGACGCAGGGTCTTCAATTTTATTTCTAAGTCCTTGATCCATTTTGAGTTGAGTTTTGTGCCTGGTGAGAGACAGGGGTTTAATTTCATTTTGTTGCATATGGATTTCCAGTTTTCCCAGCACCATTTGTTGAAGAGGCTATCTTTTCTCCAATGTATATTTTTGGCACCTTTGTCTAATATAATTATAATTTTGTGGGTTAGTCTCTGTGTCCTGTATTCTGTACCACTGGTCTACCAAATCTTTAGCCCTCACGCATCACATAGAGCACTAATCTCTAGGGTATATAAAGAACTCAAAAAGTTAAACACCAAAAAAACAAATAACCCAATCAATAAATGGGCGAAAGACCTGAACAGACATTTCTCAGAAGAGGATATACAATCAATCCAAAAATATATGAAAAAATGTTCATCATTGCTAGCAATTAGAGAAATGTAAATCAAAATCACTCTAAGATTTCATCTCACTCCCGACCGAATGACAGCTATTATGAAAACAAACAATAGTAAGTGTTAGCAAGGATGTGGGGGGAAAAGGTAGACTCATACCCTGCTGGTGGGCCTGCAACTTGGTGCAGCCAATATGGAAAGCAGTGTGGAGATTTCTTGGAATATTGGGAATGCAACCACCATTTGACCCAGCTATCCCTCTCCTTGGACTATACTCAAAGGACTTAAAAACAGCATACAACAGTTACTAATATGGCATTATGTAAAAATGTGGATGTGTAACCGATGTGATTCTGCAATCTGTATTTGGGGTAAAAATGGGAGTTCATAACCCACTTGAATCTAATGTATGAAATATGATATGTCAAGAGCTTTGTAATGTTTTGAACAACCAATAAAAAAATTATTAAAAAAATGAAAAAAAATAAAAACAGCGTACTACAGGGACACAGTCACATCAATGTTTATAGCAGAACAATTCACAATAGCTAAACTGTGGAACCAACCTAGATGCCCTTCAATAGATGAATGGATTAAAAATGTGGAATATATACACAATGGAATATTACTCAGCAATAAAAGAGAATAAAATTATGGCACTTGCAGGTCAATGAATGGAGTTAGAGAAGATAATGTTAAATGAAATTAGACAATCCCAAAAAATCAAATGCCGAATGTTTTCTCTGCAATAAGGAGGCTGATTCATAGTGGGGTAGGTAGAAGGAGCATGGGAGGAATAGACAAACTCTAGATAGGGCAGGGGGGTACAGGGAGAGGGAGGAGACATGGAGTTAGAAATGAGGTGGAATGTGATGGACATTATTATCCAAAGTGCAGATATGAAGACATGAATTGTGTGAACATACTGTGTATACAATCAGAGATATGAAAGATTGTGCTCTATATGTGTAATAAGAATTGTAATGCATTCCGCTGTCATATATAAATTAAAAAATTAATTAAAATAAAAGAAGTCCTTCTTTAAGTTGAAAACAAAATAATTTAAATGTGTGTAGTGAAACATTGTTTTTTTTCTGCAAATATTGGCCAAGTTTGGTTGATATAAAAACATATTCTAATAAAGCAACTGGCTGAACTTTAAAAATATCTAGGTACAAAGACCCTGTGATTCCAAAGAAAATGTATTAAATATGTATTAAATGGACATAGGGCTTACTGACAACCATGCAGAAAAACACAGACCTAACACATTAAAGGCAGCCAGCAACAAAACAGAACAACAACTGGACTTCACGTGTGAAAGGCTTACATTTTAATCACTCTAGATGGATCCAGAAAGTATCTTCCCCACAGTCCTTCCTGAGAATTCTACTGAAGCCAGAGCTTCAGACAGCCAGGCTGCCTGGCCTGAGTATGGGGAGCATTACACACACACCTGTAGGTGTGAGTGAGGATTGAGAGTGAGTAGTCAGATATTCAAAAAGTGTAAGCATGGATTGACAGTTCCACTTGATATAAGCAAAACTTTTTATACATAATATGTAGTAACTGATTGTATAAGTCCAGGTTCAGAAACTTGTGGTAGGCTAGTTCTAGATAGTTTCATTTCACATTTTAACTATAAACTGTATCACTTTTATTGATAGTATAATTTTCAAGTGTATAATATGTTTATAGGTGTGCCCTGTATTTGGTCTGCCTTGTTCCTATTTATTTTTATTAAATATTTATTTAACATGGATACCATGGATTGAACTCAGGGGCGCTCGACCACTGAGCCCCATCCCCAGCCCTAGTATGTATTTTATTTAGAGACAAAGTCTCACTGAGTTGCTTAGTGCCTCACTTTTTGCTGAGGCTGGCTTTGAACTCACGATCCCCTTGCCTCGGCCTCTGAGTCTCTGGGATGACTCACTGGGCCCGGCTCCTATATTGATTTTTGTAGAGTCTCCTGCTTGCTTGCCTGAAGCTAGGAGGCTTGAAGCTCATATAAAAATAAAAATAGAGACATCCTTGAACTTTAAAACATAATAAACTGGAAAATGCCACATACCACGTACTAAAATGAAAAAGTCTATTTTTTGTTTATAATAAAAATTTTCAAAAATTAAAAAAAAGCAGATTAAAGATTGATTAAAGGTGGAGAGGAAGGTTCAGTTTATTTTACAGTTTTTAAATTCTGCTGTGTGTTCAATTGCCTTATGTAACCACTTGTTACCATAGGGTCAGATCCCCACCCTCACCCCATATCCTTTAAAAAAAAATTCTATCTTGCTTGCCTGGAATTTTAAAGTTATGTTTCACAACTCACAAACTTTCTGGGTTTGTGACATACAGAGTTTGAATGAAGTCATATTCAAGAAGAAGAAGAAACAAACAAACAACCCAGACCCCATCTGAATTGGGCTTTACCTTGGAAGCAACCATGTAAGACTTTTAGACTCTTAATTCTCTCCTGTATCTCTCAGGTCTCTCTGTTCAGAGAAGCTGAAGACAATGTAACTCTCCTGTTTGTCTGAAAGTTTTGTTGAGTCCCAATTCTGAATGAAACAAGGCAACATTTCACTTTAATTTCTTATCTGAAAGTCTCCTTATCATATGGTTAGAGGTATATAGTAGTTAGGAATGTCTCTGAATTTTCTGGAAACCCTTGGGCCCATCATATTAATTGTCAGTATTTGGGGAGTATTGGGTTAATAGACTTAATTGCGTAGGTACAAGTGGGACAAGGATATTGGGACCAGGAGAACCTTTGTGCTGTTTGCTTACACTTAGCTCTCTCTAGGTTGCAATCTTTCTCCTTAGGTCCTTGCACAATTCAGACTATTTATTAATTAGAACAAATAAAAAATTGAAAAACTCTGAATAGTTAAAAAAGAGAATGATGAGAAGGTCAGAGGGAATTCATGTGACAATATAGACTTGCTACGACATTTTAACAAGTATGGAAAAGGCAGATATTATTAAAATCCAGCTATTTCCAATGATTATAATCAATAGTGGTAGAATTATCATTGTTAATCAGAATTTATTGTTAGGTGTAATATGGAATTAAATAGTTAACTATGAGATATTCTAAATGGGTTATCCCTTCTGTCTTTGAAAAACAAGATTTCCAGTGAGGAGGAGCTGGGTGTAGGTCAGTGGTAAGGCCCTCGCCTAGCATGTGCAAGGTTCTGCATTCATCCCCAGCAACACACACACACACACACACACACACACACAATTCAGTAAGGAAAAGAAATGTGGAAATACTGGCATAACATGAAAAATGTCCTAGTCCTGATTTTGATTGGGAATGCTGGTGTAAACTCACTAATTGTTTTAGCTTAATATATGATAACCATAGATTAAATTCTGAAATATATTCAAATCCCTGACTTCATAGACATATTACAAAATGTAGTTGGTGTCTTCTAGAGAATAATAAGTGATCAGCGAGGTAAAAAACTGGGAAATAAAGGAATCACCTTTCAACTTCTCCTGATGACCATACTGCTGGTGAGGCTAATGTGGATGGCCAGCAGTGGACCCTCCTACATCCTTCACGTGCATCTTGGTGAAACTAATCACCTTCACCCACAGCCTGCAGGTCTTACCAAGGTGACCAACCTGAGCCTAGTCGTCAACCTCAAGAGCTAGCAGCTAACTTTTAAGGATTACTTAGGGCAAAGGAACATATTGAACTCCTGGGTTTTCCAATGAATAGACTAAGAAAGACGAGATTCGATTAACTAAAGGGCAGTGTCTTGAAATATGAGACTAGCTGATAAAACTAGAAAAAGATATAATAATTCTGCAATCATCATCCTTCTTGAAGTTCAAATGCTCTCTTCTTTGGCCAGTGGAAGTCTCTGCAAGTTGGTGACACTAGAAATCACTGGACACTTTCTTGCATTTTGATACAGCACTGCACCCGGCTCATTTTGCACCTTTTCTGTCCTAGATCTGGAATCGTCCCTGTTGTCCCAGAGCCCTGATTCCTTTGGGCTGGCCATGCTATTTCAAGACAATAATCTGGGGGCTGTGGTCATAGACCTTTATTTGTGTGTGAATAGAGCTGGGGTTTTGTTTTAAAGATAAAATACCTCCTGACTATACTACTGCTTTCAATTCTAATTCAGGATTACATGTTATTTTCTTATTTCATGTTTCTATTAACTTTATCCTGTGCTGCTTTATTTTAGTCAGCCTTCTTTAGATAATAATAAGATTTGTTCAAAAGGAGGGCAGGGCAGAATGTGGTAGGTAAATAGGCTTAGGATTTGGACAGAACCATATTCAAGTACTTCATCCCTTGGGTAAGCTACCTAAATCTAAGATTCAGTGATCTCCAGCTATAAAGAATAATTCCTCTACCGCAGTGTTGTTGTGAGGATAAAAATTAACTTGGAAAATAAGTTGCTCCTTTGAGGGCCTCTTGCAGGATCAGGAAGCTGAAGTTCATGGTTACATACAAATATTACTTTGACCCGAATACTCTTTCAGATTTGAAATATGCATGAGATGTTCTGGTGACTTCGAACAAATAGGCAGCCTCAGATTAACTTTGAACTTCTGATGTGATAGAACAAAACCGCGATTAGATAACCTCTACGTTTGCTACTTCATTGATTTCAAAATTTCAGATGAATTATAGATGAATGAATAAAAACAAGGAATGTGCACAGCAATGTGAATATCTGTAATGCCACGGAGCTGTACACTTAAAAGTGGCTAAAATGATACATTTGGGGCTATGTTATTTGCTGTACACACACACACACACACAAGACCAGAGAGAAACATTTTAGTGACTGGAAAGTAAAGCTTAAAAGCAAAATACAACTTCTATCACTTTCTTTGTTAAAATTTTAAACATAAATAAATATTGGATGTAGAAAGTTAGGGGTCAGAGCTAGAAAGAAAAGAAAATTTGAACATGCAGACTATTTTGATATAATAGCTTTAATAGCCGTCAATAATGTCAGCCAACTTCTGATTCCACCTGTTTTCTGACATAAAAGGCGGCTAATGATGTGCTTTTCACTGGGGCATTTCCCAAGATGGCAGGAGG
Organism: Marmota marmota marmota; assembly: GCF_001458135.2. NCBI lineage: Eukaryota > Metazoa > Chordata > Mammalia > Rodentia > Sciuridae > Marmota > Marmota marmota. Next base: position 1,647,332 of record NW_025999926.1, read on the forward strand.
TTGCGAAAGCCTGATAAGACAAAAAAAAAGTCAGCCTTTTGTTTAATTGCTTGAAAGTAGTAAGAAGAAAAGCTACTGCCCTGTGCACCCGCTATTCCCAGGAAAGCAACTGACTATAGAGACAGATCCAGGGCCATTCATCTCCACCCACCACCCCATGGGGCCTGCTAGTCCTCCGAGAGGAGAAAGGTGGCCTCACATTAATTGCAATCAATCCCACTGCAAAAGGGGACACATCCTCTCCATTTCCAAAAGCAAGCTCCATCATAGCCTCAGGAAAGAGGTCTGTCAAGTAGAAAGGACCTGGTCCCAGCTGTAAATCTTGATGCTCACAGATCCACCTTCATCATAGACAGAAGGAAGATCTGGCAAAGGACTTAGGTGTGCTGCTCAAATTGTGACCATCCTAGTGGGTCGCCTGTGATTCCAGCAGCTTTGGAGGCTGAGGCAGGAGGATTTTCAAGTTTGAGGCCTGCCTCCGTAACTTAGTGAGGCCCTAAATTCAACGATACCCGGTCTCAAAACCAAAATACAAAAAGGTCTGGGGATGTGGCTCAGTGGTTAAGCACCCCTGGGTTCAATCTCTCCCCCCCCAAAAGTGATTCCTTCAGTTACTTGACATGAACTTTGATGCTCTGACAATGTTTGTCCCCACTGTCAGTTTTTCTGAAATCAAAGAGGACTAAGTATATTCATAGGAATATTTAGTTTGGGGTCAGTTGCAAGGATCCCATGAGACCAGGAACCAGTTCACAGAGAGAGAAGTACAAAGCCAGGCTCTGCCCTGTCAAGCTAGAGTCTACTGAAGTACAAAATTCTCAAAATTATCTTTTCTCTTTCATTCTCATTTCTTAAAACTCTTCAATACACAGAGTAAATTTTCTGACATTTCCTTGCGAGTGCCTGAAATTTATGTTAGAAATCTGCACATAAATAGTATCCATAGTAACCATGCATATGGCAAATTGATTAGTTACTGTCTTTGCATTAAAACCAGCTAGGATAAAGGGAACTGATTATCATTAAATATTCAACTGCTTTTAGAATTTGAGATATTAAATGTCAAAACTAACCTTAGAAATTTAGTTCTACAAAGATGAATAATGTTGTATTTGCGTCTTTGTTTGATAATTCCCTTTATTGTAACAATTTATCTTCTAACTCTTCCTACTATTCTTGCATGCTTATGATCTTTTTGTTAGCATGAATTTTTGGAATATAGAGGCATATAATCATATTCTAAAGAGAAGAAGAATTTTAAAAGGTTGCATTATAAAATTCAGTGGTCTTTCAGAAATAGAATTGGCTATAAACATCTACTCCTTTTTGGTTCATTACTATACCATAATGCTAACCTGAATTATGGGATTTTCATTCTGGAAGGGTTATTTGAGATGATTCAGCCCATCTGCCTCATTGTGCATGTGATATTTTTTTTATTCTAAATGCAAAGTACTGTTTAACCAAACTATTGCATTTCAAACTTCCTGATTGATAACTCCATAGCAGATGTTTTTATTCAGCACAAATGTTATCCTAAGATTAACTTCTTCAATTTATTACTTTTCACAGAAATTTAACACAGAAATGCCTTCATGTGCTAGCCTCCTTCCACGTAATGAGGCAAAGTGGGAGTAAAAGCATTTGGGCAGAGGAGACTATTCCCAGCCACAAACACTGGGTTTTCCCATAGTCTGTGAACATGTTGGGTGTTATAGGGTTTCTGCCTAGCGGAAGCTTACAGTGTAACATTAAAGTTGAGAGACACTCAGAGCAAGGGAAGAAAGTGAGAGGGACTCTGAGCTTAATGCCTAAGAATCCTGGATTGTTCCATCAAAACCATTCCATTCCTGAGTGATGTTTGGCAAACTTAGAAATAAACAGATCAACCTATAAAACAATTTATTGCATAATAAATGCAATAAATTATTGCATAATCAATTGTCCTCTCAGAAGCTATTAGTGGTTTTTAAGATTCTATATTTTCATGGAACCTACATTCTCTATAAAAGTCTTGGAAAATAAAAACAACAAAAGTCTTTGCAAGGGAATTGATCCTCAGCATTCCATGTGGGTGAGGGGAAACACCTGACTGACCCTCATGGCTTCGTTTCAAGTTATGAGATGAATGTAGTGACAAATTCCTTATGGAATAGGAGGAGATCATTTCTTGCTGCCTTAGGACCCTTTGATTTATGTGGCTGCTTGTTGTTTCTCACACAGAAGGAAACCAGTACAAATCAGATACCCACAGATGCGACTTAATGCCCACACACAGAAATAGTTCTGATATATTAAAATCGGTAGTGCTCATAATTTTTCTATCAACTTCATCCTTTTATTACAAGTATCTTTCTTTCCATTTTTTGTCATTGTTTCTCTTTTGTTGTTATATGTGCTCATGACTCCATCAATTTAATTTGCTGTCAATAACTATTGTTACTTTGATGCTTACTCAAATGGGCAAAATCTGGCTGTATGCGTCTAGCTCTTCCAATGACTGTCTTGCGTGGTAGAATCCAGATTTTCTGGAAACATGATTTTTTTAATTGCCATGTATTATGAAACAAAATGTCCATTGAGGGAGTCCTAGTTTCCCCCAGGAAAGAGCAGCCTGGGAAGGAGCTGTTATCTGGGTTCCTGGGGGGAAAGGTCACTGGGTAAAGACTGGTCACTTCCACAACTGCTTTACTTGAGTTGCATTTGTGTGTGTGTCTGTGGGCCAATGAGTTGGGAAAAGCCATGTTTCTAACATTTGTTTGTTCCCATTGATTTTCTAACTTTACCTCATATAGCCAATTGGTCAGAGTCTAAATGTTTCCATCTGTGAAAAAAAGACTGTTCTCTATTGATGAGTGTGATGGTATCACTGCCCCTTCCGGCTCTGTGTAAGCGTGCAGAGAAAACAGGCAGAGTGTTGGGAACATTCACATGTGCGTGCACGCACACACACACACACACACACACACTATGTATACACACTGACTCCATTGACTCAGTAGCAGGATCATGGTCTTTCAAACTAGGGAGAGCTTCCATTTGAATTTATATTAAATTAAGACTCCGTGGATAATGGTCAAGTAAATGCTTTCTGACTGTGGAGGGTTAGTCATCTGAGTAGTTCTTATTATTCGTTCAGTTGTGACTAAAAGCTCTTCCTTAAATGTGTCTAATTTTACCACAAATCACCTCCTGTCACGCGGATTATATGAAACATCAGGATTTAGCTGCCTTAGAGAGAGGTGCCACATTATGGATTCCAAAGTGATTTCCAGAGTTTACAGATCCGTCTCTTTTCTCTCCCTTTCTGTCATACTGAATACTTGAATCTTTGTAATAAATGAAATTTTCATTCTTTGTGCAATTTTCTGGACTCCCCTCCAAAACAGGGGTAACCCTGTTCGATCTGTACATGAAGAAAAATGTGGGCCCAGGCAGGTTCAAGGCTTGTTCAACAACGCACACACCTGAGTGCAAGTTGCACTATTTCAAAGCTCTTCTGAGTTTCCTCATCCCTGGAGTCTTTTTAGAATATGAATGGAACCTCCCAGATGCTGACGTTTTTATACCTCTGTCGTTTCTCAATCCTAGCACAGTCCTGATTATTGGGGAACCATAAACAATACGATCTTCCCAGAACAAGTGTGTTTGTGGATGGATTTCACTTTGCTTTCAAAACTGTCAATTTCTCAAGGAATGTATAACATGAAGTTCTGTAATTTAAAAAAAATTGTTGTTTTCACTTATATTTGCTATTATGGTTTCATTTTTTTAAAAAAATTCATGATTTTGTCTTCTCGAAAGTAATCTCTCCCATGGCGGCATCACTTCAAAGAGTTTTCATTAGTTTTCTTCCAGCGCAACACTTTCATAATCAGGGATTGTGAGATGGCAGAGAAAACAGCATAGATTTGGAATTATTAAGTCATTGATTCATTCAAAAGATATTTCTCAGGTCCCTGTTGTGGACCAATCACTATTTTAGGTGGTAAACAGAGCAAGAAATAAAGGAGAAAATATCCTTGTCATGGATACTTTTCATGTTCCCAAGAGGGGAAGAAAGGGATAAATGAGAGGAATAAAGTGTGAAATAAAATTTGAGATAATTGGAGTCAGAGAGACATGGGGGAAACAGGAGGGCGAGGAGCTTTGAGTTGCAGCTGAAACCATCCGTCGGAAGAAGAGATTTTCTGAGAACACACAGTCTCACAAAACTGTAGTGCAAACTAGGAGGTAGAGCCCAGGTGGAGAAAGCAGGCGTGCTGTTGGAGAGTGTACTTTGTCCCCAGTCCTTTCTTACTCTTTCTTCTTCTCTCTCTCCCCTTCTTGGTGGCCATGACGGGAGCAGCTTTCTTCCTCCACGGTGCTCTGAATCACTGCAGGGGCAAGGGACCATGGATCGAAACCTCTGAGACCGTGAGCCAGCATAAATCTTGGCTTCTTTAAGTTGACTTTCTCAGGTAAATGGTCACAGCAGTGGAAAGCCAACACAAAGATAGAGCGGTTATGGAGACCCACTTTACAGTCTTCTAAAGGTTTTGTGCTAATTCCTAAACATGAAATATTTAATCCTAGTTAAATTCTACAAAACTGCTTTCCTGTGGAAATACATTGTCCTTCTTACAATCCTTCCAAAATAAAAACATAGATTTTTGAAAATATTAACTGTTGGTTAATAAAAAAAGACGTGCTCTTAACAAACCAGCAAAAGAAACAGAATAGTCCAGCTCCTAGAGAGGAACAGAAGAGAGAAAAGACATCATTGGCATTCTTTTTTTAAAAGAGTATTACTGGGGAGGAGGGGGAAGAATAGAAGTTCACTGAGTAGACAAAGAAAATAAGGGAAGGGAGGAGAATGGAAATGGGAAAGACAATTGAATGAACTGGACATCACTTTCCTATGTTCACCTATGAATACACAACCAGGCAATGTCCGCATCATGTACAACCGCAAGAATGGAAAGCTGTACTCCATGTATGTATGACATGTCCAGATACACTGTACCGTCATGTATATCTACAAAGGACAAATTTAAAAAGAAGAAGAAGAAGGAGGAGGAGGAGGAGGAGAAGAAAGACTATTCCTAAACAATTTCTAAACACACAGAACACACACACCCATCCCCTGCTGCCTCTCCCTGCCTCGGCTTGCTGAGGTGCTGAGCCGTGCCCACCCCTGACAATCCTGTGTATCAGACAACAGGCCTCACCTGGCACTCTGCATGCACACCACTTCCAAATGCCATCCTCACTCCTGAGGCTGAAAAACTGATGTCACCCATGGACTAAACTGCATAAAACTAACTGCCTCAGGCGGTCCCTCTAAAAGCAAAGACTAAATTATTCAGATTAGACTAAAAAGCCCAGGACAAGAGGCCCCACCATAAAAGGCCACATTAAAAACCCTGTTCGCCTAACTGACTCATTAAATAGATTTTCCTGGGACATCATGAACTCTTTACTTCCAAAGAGCACAGGCTGCTACGGTTTGGACAATTGTGCCCAACGTGTGAGGGGCTTAGTCCCTATCTTAGTGCTATGGGGAGGAGGGTGATGCCAACTTCGGAGATAGCACTGTCATAGTGTGCATCTGGAATGCTCCCCCCAAACTCATGTGCTGAAGAGGTGGTCCCCCAGACAGAAATGTCCAGAGGTGGGACTTTGGGGAAGTTATGGGCTCATGAGGGCTCTGAGCTCATCAGTGAATTAATCTATTTGAGAGAATAATCATCTGAATGGACTACTGGAGGAGGTCAGACTGGAGGCCAGTGGAGCAGGTTTGGAGGAAGTAGGTCACTGGGGGGTAGGCCGGCTCTAATTACCTGGTTCTTGACACAGCCCCTCGGTTCTATCCAATACAGGAATAAGATCAAATGGCCTTACCCAGCTTCTTTGTGTGGGGAAGAGGATGGCAGAACCCACCTGATGTGCTGATATCCAAAGCAGTTCTCCTTTCTGTGCTTAAGAATTCACATGCCATTGCCTCATGCATTATTTCCAGTATGTGATTACAATTAAGGAAAATAAGTAGGTAAATGAAAACTGCACAGTCATATCTGGATAGGAAGGGCCTCCAACTGATGCTTTACTGGTGCAAAAGTGATTCACAGAAAAGAGTAGTTCATTCAAAGATGTGGGAGAAACTGTATTCTCATGGGGGAAAAAAGGAATTTTGACTTAAACTTTGCATCCTGTATTCATTTTAACTGAAAATAGATGTAGGCTCAAATGAATCACATAAAATTAAATGAGTTTTATAATAAAGATGTAACAAAAAAATCACAGGGTGTAAAACTAGACAAAGAGTTCTTAAACTTGACCCTGTAAGTACGAGCATTAAAATAATAAGTTGATCTCTTCTGCAAATTAAGATCTTTTTCCTTGATGGTCATCCTCGCTAAGAGGAAAAGACTGGAAGAAAATACCTGCAAACCACATATCTGACTAAACTCTAGTATGTAGAACACACATAGTGTCAAAAATAAACACGGCTGGACAGGCACACAGCAAAAACAGATGGTTCAGTAAGTCCTGGCCGGATGGGGAAAGGCTGAGCTCCCCTGTAATTCATGCAAAGGTCATTTGGATGTTTTAAAAGGACAACAAGAGAGGCAGGAGTGTGGGTCTCAACTGGAGAAAGGGAGAACAAAGGGTTGGGCAGTGTGAAGGGGAGGCGGCTGGCTGTGTGCGGGAGCTGGTGGGTTTGGAAGTTGGGAGTCCATCTTCCCAGAGCCAGTGGTCCACACAGATGGCAGCATGCACATGAAGAGATGTTCGACATCACTACCAAATCAGGAACACACAAATCGAGATCACACTGAGATGTCAGTACACCCCTATCAGAATGGCAAATATAAAAGGGTTTCAATATCAGATGCAGGAAAGATTGCAAGGAAAATGTATCTCACAGTGCTGGTGAGAATGTGGAATGGTCCAGCCACTCTGAAGACAGACGCTTGGGCAGTTTCTTTTACAACTCTGTGATCCAAGTGTTGTACCCTTTGGCATTTATTACAGAGTCATGAAAATTTGTATTCTCCAATAAACTGTACAAGAATGTTCACTGAAACTTCCTGCATAGTAGCCAAACAAAGAAACAAACCGAGGTCTTTCAAAGGCTGATGGTTGAACAGTGAGTGGTTCATTCATAACTTAGAATACTATTACCCAGCCATAAAAACAATACCTATGCTTCATACTCCAACTTGAATGAGTTTTCAGGGAATTGTGCTAGTGAAAAGAGCCAATCTCAAGAGTTTACATCATGCATGATTCCATTTATATAAAGTGATTTTTGAAGTGATATTAATGGAGAACAGATTAATGGTTTCCAGTATTTAGAGATGGGGGCAGATTGGGGGCGGGGGTGGGAGCTTACTGGAGACTGAACTCAGGGGAACTGGACCACAGAGCCCCAGCTCCAGCCCTATTTTGTATTTTATTTAGAGACTGGGTCTCACTGAGTTGCTTACAAGCTCACTTTTGCAGAGGCTGGCTTTAAACTCATGAACCTCCTGCCTCAGCCTCCCCAACTACTGAGATTACAGGTGATAGGGGCAGATTTGAGAGATGTATGATTATTATAAAAATGGCACACAAGAAAATCTCATATTGAAATGTTCTCTGTTGATTATGGTGGCAAACACAAAACCTATACCTGAGATAAGATTGCAAAGAGGAATGCACACACTCAAGTATAGGCAAAACTAAGGAAATCTGAATAAGTGAGTTATATGAATATACTGTTTATGAGGTTTTAGTTTGACTTTACAAATATTAACACTGAAGGAAATTGGGGAAAGAAAACATGGCATATTTATAATTTTACAACCCCATGTGAATCTACCTTTATGTAAAAAGTAAAAATGTATTTATGAAAAAGTTTGCATAATGTATGAATCCATTTATGCAATATTCTTGAAGTGACCTAATTATGGAGATGGAGTGCAGATCAGCCGTTGCCAGGTGTTCATTCCAGGTTAATGACTCAGTACTTAGTACTAATAACTACTAATTGGTAACTCAGGAGGTTTCTTTACTTTAATGGAGCAGAAGCTTGTGATCATGAATCTCCATGTTAGAAAATTTCATGGAACTGCACACACTCTTTCTCAACAAAGAGCCCTGGTGATAGCCAAAGTCTACATTGAATTTAATAATATTTTACTAGTATCAATTTACTTAATTGAACAATATGTGATGATTATGAACATATTATCACTGGAGGAAGCTGATTGAATGATACAGGAGAATTGTGCTATTTTTGTAAGTATATGAGAGTTTTAGGGAGATGTATATGAGAGAGAGAGAGAGAAAGAACAAGCTGTATTGACAAACGAACTTGTAAGATCAATCTAATTCAAAATCCAGAAATACAAAAAGATTTGTATATAAATTTAGCATATGCTAAAGGTTTCACTTAAAATCATGGAGACCAGAAAAAAATGAATATTTTAATAAATGCTGCTGACATAACTAGGTGACCAACTGGAAAAAAAAAATAGAGTTGGATTCATTCATTATATATAACAGGAGAAATCATGGAAGACTTTTTGTTGTTGTTGGAGAATGAACACATTCTAAGTATGACTTAGGATCCAGAGACCATGAAATCATAAAAATGAAAGAGAAAATCAACAATGTAGTATTTGAAAATCTGTCTGTGGCAAATCCATCAAATGTACTGTGGTGTGAATGTTTGTGCCCCCCTCCGTGCCCTATGGAAAATTCCTGTGGAGACAGCATTCCCAATGTGGTGGTATCTATAATTTCTTTTATCTAAGGGGTGGGCTTTTGGGAAGTGATTAGGTCACAAAGGCTCCTTCATGAATAACGTTCAGAAAAGAGGCTCAAGGGTTAGAACAAAGAGACAAAGCTGGATGCAATCTTCACAAATCATATCAGCCTTCATTCAGGATTCGGTCTACACCTACAGGAACCCACTCTCTTAGTGGGAAATGAGCCACTGAGCAAAGTAAGGAACTGGGCTTATGTAGGTTGTACCGAGAGGTGACTTAATTAATGAGCATGTCAGCTTGGGCACTCAGGAATTTGGGGTCTGTTTTACTGGGCAAAATGGGAAGGAGTCTAGGGTCAGCAGTCAGTCTCTGGGTTTATCTTACTGGACCAGACAGAGGACCTGGGGTCAGTGGTTGGTATCTGGAAAGGATTTGTTTAGGGAAAGATTCATGCTTTGGCTCTTCCCAGAGACTGCCTTTCTAGGTTTGAAGGACTGGGAAAGAAGGTATTGGGAAAGGATCACTGTTCTCAGTGTGTGGCTTTCCTTCTCACTCCCCTTCTCCCGGGTCTCACTGTTTGGGGGGTTTGTCATTTTCCATATATAATATCAAGAACATTTGTTCACCCTTGTGCCATGTGAGAACACAGCATAAGGTACCACCTACGTCACAAAGCAGAGAGCCCTCGCCAGACGCCACATCTGCTGGGATCCTGATCTTGGACTTCCCAGTCTCTAGAACTATGAATAGTACATTTTTGTTCTTTAAAAATTACCCACTCTCAGGCATTGTGCTTTAGTTTCATTCCCTAACCTCGAGGGGGAAGTCTCTGTTGCCTGGATGTGGGGCCTCAGTGCCTTCCGTCCCAGTGTCTTTGGCCAACAGAACTTCCCACTTTTGTCTGCCCGTCCTGTTGAGCTATGTAGGCTTTTTCGACTTCTCTGATTTCTATCAGCTTTTTTCCTGCAGGCTTCTCAGCCTCTCAGCCAGGGCGCAGAATCAGAAAATGCTTGAAAATAGAGTCAAGAGATCTGTAAGCAGGTGGCTCATCTAAATGAGCTTCACATCTCTCTGGCCCCTTAGGGTCCCTTATGTCGGTCCTGACCACCTCAGACGGGTACCGTGTAGATTTTCACCCTACTCTTCTGGTTATTCTCAGTGGGACTGTGAACCTATTATGAGTCACTTCATGACTGTATACTCCTGTTTGATTTTTGCACGATGATTAAAATAGAAAGCTTTTTTTAAAAATGGCACCATTCAGATGAAAATCAATGTTTCCTAAAATGGCCAATTGTCTAAGAAGTAAATTTACCTGACGCCATTACCGTCATTTTCTTACAAAATTCAAGATTATGTAACACAAATGAAAGGAAAGCACAATGATTGCAAACACTATCTTCTCTTTGCCTAACTCTGTTCAAACTCACAGCACAGCTAGGCTATACCATACCACCTACGTAGATTCTTAGTCCAATTTATAATAGAATAAGATCCAAGTGGCATTAGGTAGTTGACTTTAATTTGTCTGTAAGACTATTCAGGGTATTTACTCTTTTAAACACACACGCACATGCATATGTATGCACCCACACAAACACACAACTTATCCTCTGGCAGTTTTTTATTTTACATAAGGTAGTTTATTACTATAGATTTTTTCAAATGGCACATTTGGTAACCATATTTAAGCAAATGCTAAAAACTTAATTTAACTGCACCATCTGTCCATACAGCCTTGAATCAATTCCAGTTGTTTGAAATATCTTTTTGCATAGATTGTTTGAAACAGATTATTTGTTAGGATTCACTCATGCCTCCTCGTTTTCCATTCCTACAAATTAAAAATCATCACCCATTCTCCTGTAATATTTTTGAAATCATGAAGTGTAATTTACTTCCTGTTGTTTTACAACCCCATTCCTCCAAATGCAGCCTAGTCAGAGGTCCCAAAGCTCACGGATTTTATCTGTACCCATAGGCAGTCTGTCCTACACATTTTGCTTCACAAAACCCTGCATAGAACGGTCCAGCAAAGACAGAGAGATTAAAAGATTCATCATCCAGATGAGTCAAGGATGGTTGGCCAGGAAATCTGGGGTACGCCATTGTAAAAATGCACCATAGAGTTCTTTTGTTGTCTGAGAGAGTATAAAAGCCAAATTAATCATTTCCTTCCTTGCAGCATAGAGTGGAGTGTTTAGACAAAACAGTAGGAGGGGTTTCCAAATCCATCCCACTTGAGTTAATTGTATGATACTGGGCCAAGAAGTATTCTGTCTTGCTTCCAAATACTCGAGTTAAGAAAAACAATACTTTTCAGCTACTTAAAAAGCATTTTGCTAAGAATAGTATTCGAATCCAAACTAAGATGAGCTAAAACAACTCTAAGGAATCGGATAACAGCAGGAACAGAGAGAATGAATGTGTGAAGATGAAGGTGTTACCTGAATCGGCACAAAGCAACCTTAGGGAAATAGAATTACAGAATCAATTTCATAGAAACATAGCAGCAAATATATCTATACCCTGTAATTTCTTTAACATTAGTGGTGACAAAGGTCCAGTTTTTAAGGGTGTTTAAAATAGACAGTGGGTTGTAAATATATTGTAAAACTAATATATTCATTAAGGATTTGGGGCTTCTAGTTAGGCCTGGCTGCAAATCCTTCCTGTCACTCACTAATGTGATTTCCCAGTGGAAAGACAGTCTTTCTGCTGACTCATAGGTCCTCCACTCAGAGGAGGAGAAGTGGTACTATCAGTGTCTACAAAAATTCCCTGAGACACTGCAAGCAATGTACCAGACACAATGTCTATCAAAATGTGGCAAAATTCCCCCCTCCCCTACAATTTGACAATCAGGCAAATATCAAGTTATTTTGGTGTGTATCAGTAGATACCATCATTTAAGAGTTCCGCCTCCACAGTCTTGGTTACCAAGAAGCAAGCCACAGTAAAAGTAAGTGTCAGCGTACATTCTGCCAGACACACAGGCAAGCAATGGCAAGCAGGTTTGGGAGACATGCCAACTGCCAGAGAACCTTCAAGGCATGCACCATGAAAGGCTTCTCTGGAGAAGTCTCCCCAGATGCTACTGGCAGACTCTACCAGAAGGACTTACACCTGGATCAAGTGGAGGCTGCTACAGGGTCCGCCTGCAAATCTCGGTTCTTATCCTATTTATGCACAGGTTGCAAGTTCTACCATATCATCTTTAATCACAGATGCAACACAGCAGCAATTGCACAAATAAAGAAATGAGTTTGAGTCTTCCTATACTAATTATGTAAACCTAGGTTGTTGATATTTCATAAACTGATTGATAACCACCAGAGTTTTAATTGCATATAGGTGCCATTTACAGAGAGTTTTGAACAAATATAATCGAGAGCAATGGTAGGAACGGTTTAAGTGCTGACTGTGCATCAGTCTTCTAAAAGCTGCACTTGAATTTCTTTATTCAAACCTTATCACCACTCGCTGTGCTAGATGTTTCTCCTCATTTCACAGCCATGGAAAAAGTGAGACTGAGAAGCATCTTTTGAGGTCACATGGCTAGTATGAATGATAAACTGATAATGCAAATTCAGACCACTTAAATGCCAAAGTACAGTGCCAATTCATAAATGGCAACTCTACTTTTTCATCAATTTAACCTGCTCTCCAGATCTAAAAAAGGCTGAAGGTAATAAAATGTTTGTTTTCACAACAAACAAAAAAGAAAAAGAAACTACTACTTAGGCTCAAATACTTACATGCTCTATAGATAACTGAAAATTATTACCTATTGCTAGGGAACATAAATTTGATTTGACTCTAACATGAGACTGATCACATGCCTGCCCTATTTTTTAAATTGTTTTATTTGTAGACAGACACAATATCTTTATTTTATTTATTTATTTTTATGTGATTCTGAGGATCAAACCCAGTGCCTCAGACTTGCTAGGCAAGGGCTCTCCCACTGAGCCACAACCCCAACCCCACATGCCTGTTGTGTTAATTGCAATTATTTGGAAACATGTATGTATAGAAACAGTAAAGCAACAAAATTATGTGAAGTTTGCACTTATGTAAAAATTCAAAGCTTTCAGATTATTTTGATGTGATTCATTGTGATAAAATGGCTACTTGTTTAGTAAAGCAACAAGAGTGAGTCACTTGCAGAAATGTAATTAAGAGAGCTGCCCATCAAATTCCTTTTTCCACTGCTATTGTTATTAATTTAAATACATTTTTAATAAAAATTAATCAGTTAATTGTGGTATATGTCTCTTGCCACTATGACTGGCAAGATGATTTAGTTCATCAAAAAAAGGATAATTTCAAAATTATCATTATAATTGCCCCTAAAAATTTTAATATACGTTTAACATAGTACATATCTTATTTAATTGAACTTTCTACAATCATTCAATTCTGTATAGCAACCATAAAATATGACTTAGGAAAGAGCAAAAACAAAATGTTAAGAGAAAAAGATACCTCATAAAATTAAATTTATTAAAAGTGCATTGACATCTGATCAGCTCTTCCAGCTAAAAGTCTGATATTCTCTAAGCTTATGAGAAATTAATTGGTGTTTAATTTTTGAGTATTGAGCTGAATTTTGAGATTTGCAGTTGACAAGTAGCTCAAAGACAGTTTTGCAGATGGCAGACAGGAAAGGATAATATTTACCCAGGAAAAATAGTCATTGCTTATTTTTCCAGAAAAGATCAGGTTTGTGATTTGATGTGGCTCATTTGCCTGCTTACTCTACAGAATTTAGCAGAAAGCATAAGAACCATACAAAGCAGCAAACCTCTTAAGTATATTTAACTACAAGGGAACGTCATGTACAGATCAATGACAGGTGAATTTTCTGAAGATAGAGACAGATGATCTGGACAATCATAGTGGACAACCCACAGCATAGGGATCCGGAGCCTAGGGACCTGAGTGTAGAAGTGTCAGGTGGCACTTGGTGAAGTTCAGTCCCACCAGACCATAAACCACCACGGAGAAGAGGCAGAGACCTTGGCATTGATTAATTAACTCTGCAGAACCTTTGGCCAGGACAGCTCAAGTGTCCTGGAATCTGTCAGTCCAGGCTCCTCGTCCATGTACACAGTCATTCAGAGGAGGGGTAGGGCTCTCAGGGAGAGGCAGAACAGCTGCTCCTGCCATCCAACAGACCATTCATTCACAAGGGAGGGGATCATCAGGATCAAGGGACAGCTGAATCAAGTCAGCTGCAGACAAATAACAGTACCCAGACCCTGCATACAGGGTCCACCTGCAAATCTCGATTCTTAGATCCACCAAGTACCCAGCTTGGTGGAACTGTCAAAGCATCCGAAGCAATCTACATCACAGAGAGTTGACCAGGTAGTTCCTACTCCTGTTGGAAATCTACAGTAGATGGTAGATTACCATCTTGTTCCTCACATTGCTACTATTTATTGCTTAAACAGTCAATTATCTTTACAGAATTTTCAAATGAGGGAAAAAACGTAGTTGTGTTTGTTTTAGTCAGCTTTTGCATTGCTGTGACCAAAATACCTGACAAAAACAATTTAGAGGAGGAAGAGTTCATGTCGGCTCACAGCATGAGGTCTCCCTCCACTGATAGCCAGATTCCTTTGCTTGGGCCTGCAGTGGGGCTGAAGGAAGCTATTCTCACAGCAACTAGGAAAGAGGTTGGGGGAGGGAGGGAGAGGAAGGGAGAGACAGGGGTGGAGAAGAAGGCAAGGCAGGAACCCTTCCAGGGCACATCCTCAGTGACTCACCTCCTCCAGCCACACCCCAGCTGCCTACAGTTTCAAGCCAGTCAGTCCATTGAAATGGTAGACCACCTAGGTTACAGCTCTTGTAATCTAATCATATCACCTCTGAACATTCCTGCATTAGCAGGAACTTTGGTGGGGGAGCTCTTCATATGCAAACCATGACAACGTTTAACCAAATTATTTGCCATTTCTGGTTTTCCTTACTCTATCTATGATATTGCCTCACGAGCTTGAAGGAATTCTTTTAACTTTGCTTGTTCTGAAGTTTAGTGACAATGACTATCTCAGATTTCATATGAAGGCTTTTGATTGCCTTTGCTTTTAAGAACTAGTTGTTCTAGAGATGAAATTTAAGGAAGATTGTTTCTTCTTTTATTACTTTAAAAATGTTGTTTTGATTTCATTTGGCGTATATACATATTTTTCCTTTGAGATGTTTTTATCTGTTGTCAATTTTTAATATTTTTGTCCTCATTACATAACTCATCAGTTTAGAGACTAGGTGTTTATGTACCTCAGTGGTGGAGCATTAACAAGGCCCTGGGCTCAATACCCAGGGCTGCAAATGCATTAAACACACACACACACACACACGTGCACACACACAATTTTATATGTATATTAAACACACAGACATACACATTATATATGTGTGTTTTATATATGTCATAAAATATATGTCATACATATAATATGTGTGTGTTTGATATACATATATGTGTATGATATATATGTATATTAGACACATACATGTCTTCACATGTCTGAGTATATGCATTCATATAAAGATAGATATATTATACATAAGTATGCATATCAAACACATACATATGTGTGTTTATATCTATACGTATCCATCTATCTTTATATGACTATATATACACACAAAGATAGACATGTATAGAACTAGAGATAGATATATAGAGGTAATATATTTAGCTAGATAGGGATCTACTTATATATCTTTCATTTTATCTCTCTATATGTATATTTCCCCCACCGATTTAATGTTTTCTAGTTTTGCCAGTTTACAGCTATTTTATTATGAGGTTCCTGGTATGGAATGTTCTTCTTGATTCTTCTGCTGGGGTGCTTCTGAGTAACTTGGAACTCAAGTTTAGAGTTTACATCAAAGTTGGAAGTTGGCTGTGATTTCTTTAAATACCCCCTCTTTTCTGCTACTCTAGTTACTTACTTGGTTTGTCATTCTGTCTTGTCCCACAGTTAACTGACAGTAATTTTGTCTGTGTGTGTGTGTGTGTGTGTGTGTGTGTGTGGTGCTGGGGATCAAACTTTGGCCTCGCATGTGCTAGGTAAGTGCTCCATCACTGAGGTGCATACCCAGTCCATTTTGGATTATTTTTGGACTTTCACATCTTTGGGTTCAGGACAGTTTGAGTCTATTATAATATTCCATGATATTTATTCCATCTAGTGCTTCTAGCATTTTGGATATCCTAATTTTCATTTCAGAAGTCTGTTTTGAGACACTAACATTTCTCTCACCTCACTCATGTTTTGCAACTTTTTAAACATATTTTTAATGTCTGTTTTAATGTCTTTGTATGCTAAATATATCATCCATGTCACTCTGGTTCTGTTTCTTTTTATTGTTTTTTTCTATTTTATGAATTATATTTTTCAGATTCTTTGCCTGTCTAGTGCTTTTTGATAACTGTGATCATGGTGAATTTATTATACTGATGAGCGGCTGGTTTGTAATAAAAAAAAAAAAATATATATATATATATATATATGTTTGAACTTTGTTCTGAGATGCCCCGAGGTCACATTTTAAGTGATAGAAACCCTTTGTTCTTTTTGAGGCCTGTTTTAAAATTCTGCCATAGCTACAGAAAGAACTTGGCCTAGTTATTGACTAAGCTTTTGAAGACTCCCACGCTCAGTTTATTGGGAAGCCTTTCCCCTCTGGCTGTAGGAAGTGAAGTTATTCCCAATGCCACGTGAGCTCTGGAGATGGTTTGATCTGTTTTTCTCTGGTGGTTCCTTCTCTCACATGGGAACTTCCCAACTTGCAGACCCAGATCAGTGTTCAAAAAAAGCCTTGAGCAGATTTTTGCTGCTGTCTCTGTGAAGCTCTCTCATCTGTGGCATTCTGTGCTGAAACTGCAGCCAACCTGTTCTCCCTGATTTTGGAACTCTTGTCTTCCCATCTCTGGAGGTGCCATAGAGCGCTGCATTTGGGAACTTTATCTGCATTCTGGAACTTTCTACATCTATGTGCACCCTGTAACTCCCCGCATCCGAAAACCCTTTGCATCCTGGGAACTCTCTGCATCCGGGACCTCTTTCTTGGCAGTGAAGGGACATTTTCTCAAGTAGCCCAAGTTGCCTGCTGCCCAGTGTGTGGGTTTTTAAAACAGTCATTGCATGCATTCTGTCTGCTTTCCTCAAGAGGCATGTGGTCCCTCTGTTTCCATCATGTTGGGAAACACAACTCTCATCTGTTTACTTGTAAGTTATTTTACTATAAAGTTAATTATTTGACTCCCATTTATGATACATTTTGTTTGCCCACTTTTCCATTTTCTTTTTACTTATGAAGTGTTGTTATGGCTGTATTTTTAGCTATGAAAATATTTTGATTTTTATGAGTAAAGCTGATGAACTTTAGAGGGTGCTGCTTCTGATCTATCCCTCCTAAATAATAGAATCATGAGTTGGAGCTTCCTTGTTCTGTTTGTTATTCGCTTTATCATTTACATATTTCATCCATCTGACATTTATCTTGAAGTTAAGTAAATCCAGGAATCCAGTGTTATGGCTAGACTCTTTTCTAAAAATCACTGCTAGAACTACCTTCTCCTTAGTTTATGAAATTCAGGCGGCCCCAACTTTCACAGTGATTCAACTTATGATTTTTGCAATGTTGCAAAAGTGGTATACATTCTGTAGAAACCGCCCTCTGTAAGTTGAATTTGGTTCTTGCTCAAGGCTAGTGGAGGGCTGTAGGATCCCTTCTCCCATTGCTCACGGTCAGCCACATTCTCCAGGGGGTCAACAGTCGGCACTCCACATGTCCTGTTGCTGAACCACGATCTTCATAGATTAGGTGTATTGACGCATTTTGATCTGTGCTATTTTAGGATGGATTTATGAGGACACCCGTTGTAGGTGGAGGAGCATCTGTACTACTTTAATCATCACATGTAACCGGGTTTATTTCTGTCTTTCCTTTTTGCTGTCCTTATTAGTCTTTAATCCTGTTCCCTTCTGTATCTGGAAGTTCTGAAATATCATCACCACCATCAAAACAGGAAAAACAAAATGAAGTCCATTTTCTAAAAATAAGCAACAAAATTGAAGAAAACATTTAAAAATGAATTCGGCTATGGGCAGAAACTATTAGCCACATGAACATGTGAACACAGGAAAATATAGATAAGAACTTGCTTTTGATAGGGAGATTTATTATTCCTGTGCTATCCATACTCTCTCAGTTGACCTAAAAATCCAGCCTAATTCCAACCGAAGTCCCAAGGTAATTTTTTTTTGTCCTTTGAATAACTCAGTTTTAAAGTTTACCCAAACAAAAAATAAACCTGGAAGGAAGGCAGAATGAGATAGGGAAGAAATTAGAAAAATCGGAATAACTGAGAGTAATGAGACGAGAATTTGTTTGACCATTAGTTAGTAAAACATAATATGAGGCTAACTTGGCAAATAATGGCCATTTGACTGTCTTCTTTCTAACGTTCTTCCATCTCATTTCATCCTTTTGCTGAATTTTACTGATGTGTGGTTAGGAAGTTTGAGTTGCTGCTGGCTGTGGTGATGAGGCCTCATGATGAAGCACAGTGCTGCCTGTCGGTTTGTGCTGTTGGAGGTAGTGAACACAGCTCAGGATCTCGCTCTGGGGCCAGGTTTACAGCATCCCCTCCAAGATCTATTCCCGAAACTCAGTGATATCACAGAAGTTACCTAAACTCTCTTTTTTCCTTCTCTCCAAATGGGAAAAATAACATCTATCTCATGAGGTTTTCATAAACTAATATTTTTTCATATATGAATGCTCCACATAATCAGTGCAAAACAATTGTTTGCTGTTGTAACTTTCTACAAAGTGCTATTAGCTCTATAGCTTCTGATCTTTCGTTAATTCTGTTTTTTATTCAAGTTTTTATCTTTATGCTACCTTTATACATGCTACCTTTTGTTCAGATTAATATTCTGTTGTTCAGTTGTTTTATTATATTTTCAAACAACAAAAAAAGAAATGCTAACTTCATTATTTATCTCTTCCTCTACTGTCAATTAATTTCTGCCAGTTTCTTTCTATCAAAAAATTCATGAATATATTTTAATTTTATTAAAAAACACAAAAAAATACCAAAAAAAAGAAAAAAATAGAAATTTCTTTTTCTACTCACACTCTCTCTCTCTCTCTAGATGTTTTCAGAGCCAAAAATTTGGTTTGAGTCCTATTTCTATGTATATGTGTTCATGTATTTCTACATCTACAGCTGCATTTTGCACAAGTAGATATTTTTCCGAAACTTGCTAGTCTACTTTAAAATATATCTTGGTAAGATTTTCAATTTGATTTTAAAAAAAGATGTGCTTCTTTCAAATAACTTTGTAGCAGGTTAAGTTTATATTATATTTTATTAACATCCACGGTCTGGATGCTAATTCCACTGTATAAACATTTCCACATTTATAGATGCAAGAAGTATCCATGCACACAGTTCTACATACTTAGCTGTAACTATTTTTTTAAGGAGAAATCTGGGAATGAAATTGTTCTAGCGAAGGGAACACTCATTGTAAGACATGATATGTAAAGTACCTATGTCCTTACCACTGCTAGAGCTCATTAACGATTTTATGTTTTGCCAATGGAATGGGTGACCAATGCTTTCTTCTTATTTAGTTCACATTTGCTGTAAACACCAGAAAGTGCATATTTTTGAGACTAGTTTGCTTTTAAATGTGTGCTGCCTTTGTATATATGCCTGCTTCCAGTTGAGCGGGTTCAGTTGGTGAAATCTGGTTTAGAGCAGTTGCTCACAGTTCACAGGGCTCTTGCTTAGTGGGTCAGCGAGTGCTTTCTTCCTGAGGGCTGCCTTTGGTCAGCAGCTACATGGTTGACTTGGCTCTAATTCCACTTTTTTAAACCATTTGAGGAGACCAGGCAGGTTCAAAATAGCTCTTGGCCTGGTGTCTCCCTGTGTTCACGCACTGCAGATCAGAACTTAAATGGATGCCTTTCTTGCATATCACATTTGATCTCTGACAAAAGATTCACCTGCTGGCCAAACAACAGTGAGGCTCTTCTGCGCTCTTTTTCAACTGGGCCCCATCCCTGGGCATATTCTCCAGGACCCAAATTTAGCAAGTGACCTATCAATTAGGCTTAGCCAGACTCTGCCACCCTTGAAATCTGATCACCATCCGTACCTGGTCCAATTCCTCATTCCTCCCCACTAGGTGATAGCTGGTCATGCTGGCCTGCCTTCAGCATTTATGAAAACTATTAAATCCGTTTAGCAAAGAATCATCCTGCTTTCTTAGTAATTTTCCAACTCTCTCCCACCTGGCACCTTGGTGATGTGTCCCCAAGTTGTTTTTACTGTATTCAGAGTGGAACCCCCCTCCCCCGCCCTCTCTCCAACTATAGAAACTGTGTAGTAGTCTTCCAGAAAAAAAAAAAAAGTCTGCTTTGCTGTTCTTTTTCATTCATTCACGTGTAATTCTTTCCCAGCTCCCACAGTTAGGGTGGTGGTACCCTCAAATTCCAGCAATGCCAAGTCATGCTTGGAATCACGAAATGTGGTCCCCTTCAGTTTCTTCTGATTGGTTCCAAAAGGTCATGATATGAGATGGGGAGAGCTATGAAGTTGTCAGTCTGAGGTTGTGGTCATTTCTTAGCTAAAGACAAATCTTCAAAAATCATTTGAAAGAGATTTGTCAATGGGTATATTTGCTGGACTCCTTCCTAAAGTCTTAAGTCATTTATCATTGAGAGTCAGAGTTTGACTCTTTAAGTTAGTGAGTTTTCCAGTACTTTTATTCTTTGCCAGTTCTGTGATTATGTGTACCTGGCCTAAAACAGGGAACAATGGTATTGCTTATTGACTAGGACACATCCTTAGAAATGTGTCATTAGGCAACTTGTGATCGTGTGAACATCATAGAAGGTGCTTACACAAACGAGATGGCTGCAACATCATAGGTGACATAATCCCAGGGGACGTTCATTGTGTATGTGGTCTAACGTTGAATAAAACATTATTATTTTTAAAAGTTAAAATATGAATGCGTATATTATTACAGAACACACAGCTGACTATGGAGGCTCACCTTTTCTCCATTTGGGCAATGAATTGGTCCAAGTCACCTAGTACTTTTATTGCCAGAGATAGGTTTGATTGACTTGGGACGTTGCCCAAACACTGGGATTTGGTTTTTGTTTTTAATTTAATTGACAAAAATTGTAAACATGCAAGGTAAACAATGTGTTTATTTCATAAACACATACACTGTGTGGTGATTGTCACACTCAAATTAATGAACACGTTCTCTGGGTAAGACTCAAGATTGAGAAACTTCACCAACATTGATGATCCCCCTCGGGATGTTATTTAAAATAAAAATTCCTGGTTTCCAACAAGTGAGAAGTTCTGATTCAGATGGTTCAAAGTGGGGACAGAGAACCTCCAGTTTATTTTGATGGTCAACCAAGTCTGGGACTTTAGTAGTATGGATGATATAATTACTCAGATGAGAAATTTTTGCCTTGTTTTACCTGGTTCTAATTAGTGGTCACATCATTGTGTTGTGATTCCGTTTTTAATATTTTAGTAAGGAAGTCTTTGTTTTGAGAAACAATGAGGCTCAATGTAATATTGAAAGGAGTCCAGAATTTTGTATAAAGGGAACCTAAGCAGTTCCATGATTAAAGTGCAAAAGATACATCTTTTTTTGAGCTCACATGCTTTTCACTGACAACAGTTGTTAATTAGGGAAGCTAATTAAATCACAAGTGGAGAAAAATCATTTCTCAAGGTTTGAAATTGAAATTTGCCAAAAATACTGAATCCCGATAAAACCATGACCCCTATACACCATTATGACGCAGCCTGGAGCTGCTGTTGCCCCTAACACTGGATAACTATAAATATCTCCCTGAAATGCACATGGAACGTTCAACAAAGGAAGCTGCTGCCTCTCCAAGTCAGGCACTGAGAAGAACACCCCAGCTGGCAAGTGCGACATGGTTTACCCTTCTCTTTGCCTGGATGGCTACTGATTTCAAAGAGGATGAACACAAAAATGTACTTTCAGAAACAGTCACTGATTGATGTTGTTCCACAATTTTATTGTATATTTTCATAGGGAAATAAAAATAACATTATAGTTATATGTTCTAATGTAGATGAGGTAGGAAAACCAATTTTTAAATTATTATTATTATAATTATTTTATTGTTGTCTAGATAGAGCATGTAGAATTTAGGATTCACCAAGTTAAATAGAATGACAAAAAAATAACTGAGTCAATCAATCTAGACACAGATAAGATGGATCCTTGATTGTAAGACACTTTTTTCTTCCAATAACTTGACCACTTAAAATATATCACATGATTTCTGTTGTAAGCATATTATTATATAGGCATAAGTAGTATATAATCAATAGTATACAATTATACAAGTATAATTCTATTTATAAAAATATAAGTAGAAAACATAAAATAGACAAACCTCAGAACTTTCTGAATTTTTTTTCAATGGCTTGGAATGAAACTCACTGTCTTGAACATGTTAGGTAAGGGTTCTACAATTGACTACCCCAATAACTAAAGTGTTAATAAGAAAACATATTTATTGTAGATTTTTAACATATTAAATTTTTACAGATAGAATTGAGGCCCATGACATTTATATCAGAAATTCAATTTTTTTCTTTTTCTCCCCATAGAATTCCATGTGTATGTTTCTTAACTCCTATAAGCAAACACACACATGCATATGTGTGTTTATGTATGTATGCATGTACATACACAGATACATTGCATTGTTTTGTAGGCTTTTGAGCTTTTGTGTGCATGTTATACTCTATGCACACGGTACAATTTATTGTTGTTCCTTAAAATTCTGTTTTTTGAAAATTGTATTTCCTGATATGCGAATCTCTGGCTTATTCATTTTGACTGTTCAATTAATTCCATTCTAAGAATATTTTGTCAGTAACAATTGATCTTTGTGTGATTTAAAATAATGTATATTTTCATTTATAAGAACTCTGTGATGTACATTTTTTTTAAGAGAGAGAGGAGAGAGAGAGAGAGAGAGAGAGAGAGAGAGAGAATATTTATTTCTTAGTTTTCGGCGGACACAACACCTTTGTTTGTATGTGATGCTGAGGATTGAACCCAGGCCGCACGCATGCCTGGCAAGCGCGCTACCGCTTGAGCCACATCCCCAGCCCTGTGATGTACATTTTCATGGAAGCAAAATTGTTGCTTGTGTTATTTCAATATTCTATACCCTAATAGTGTCTGTCCTGATTTCCTACCAGTCTCTAATGTTGGTACATTCAAAATATCTTGTTGTGATTTTGGATTTATTCATTTATCTTTCAATTTCTCTCATGTTTTACAGTATATGTTTAAAGGCTATAAATACTAAGTGTGTATAGATGTGCCTAAGGTGAATACTGAGTCGATTATGTTATTTCAGTATTATTTAGTATTTTATGGCTTTTCTTTTTATAATTTATTTTGTCTATTATTAATATTGCCATATTAGGGTCTTGATTATTTATCCACCCCTTTATTATTTTTCTCTGTGTTTATGTGAGAGTCTGTACAGGGCTCCTGTAACCAACGTAATGCTCTATTTTGTACCCCAGCAAAACGTTCTCCATCTCTTTGTTGATGGACTGTGCTGCATTTCCGTTAGGAGATTCCAAGGAACCTGAGCTGCCCTGCTATGGTGAGTTTTCTCTTGGTGTCTTTTTTCTTGCTTCCTTTGTTTTTCTTTCTGTATCTTCTTTTGGATAATGTCTTCTGTAACCCTTTCATCATTGTCTTTATGTGGCTATTTCTTGCTTTTGCTGCCTTTTAATTCTATAATGACCATTATTTTTCCTCAGCAATTTGCAGATTCTGAGCTACTGAAGTTCTGCTCAGTTGTTAAGAAGGAAGTTAGCTGTCTACATAGTGAATGGTCGTTGGTGCAGAATTTGCTCATTAATTTTGATGTTCTGCTGTTTCACGTCAATATGAAGACAATATCTAGACAGATATGGATTTAGTATTACTTATCCTGCTTGGGACGTAGCATGAATTTTTAAGTGGAGAATTCATGACTTACATCAGTTCTGGAACATTGGCAAATAGTATTTACTCCACCTGTTGCTTCTTCTTGGTGAGTTAGGGTTCACCTTCTCATTCTGCCCTGTCCTCTAGCCTTCCAGTTTTTCCAAATTCTTGTTCTGTGATGAGATTCGGATAGGTTACACAGCTCTAATTTTCATTCAATTAATTCACCCTTCAAGGATACCTACTTTGAAATTTATTACATCCATTTATTCCTTAAACTTCATTAACCAGAAGTGACCCCAGGACTCTAACTTCCTCTTCTTGGTCCAGGCCACTGTAAGGGACATGGGATCCAGGCATCCCCGTCCCCAGAAAATCTCACCTACACCAGGGTCGCCACCTATGCCAGGAGCCCCAGGGTCCTGCAGCACAGACAGTGTCAATAAGAGGACACCAGACATACAAAATAAAAAAGAGAGAGAGAGAGAGAGAGAGAGAGAGAGAGAACATTTAATATAAATGAAAGCCACAAACAACGAAATAATTGGAGAAGTTAATATTAGTAAAGTAATTTACTTAAACATTTGTTTAAAAAGCCAAGAGTTGACAAGTCATTTAAAATGAAAAAATAAATAAATAATAAAGGCCATATATTTACAGTGAGAACAATTATAAAATGAGGTTTTTCTGGGTATAACTCTATAGAGAAAAACTTGCTAATGATGTAAAATGAATGGTTTCAAAAAAGACATGCTGTCAAAATCTTTTTTAGCTTAGAGATAGAAAAAAAAGATTTAATAGCCAAAGGATGATAGAGTTTATGTGAACATATATAGTAAATTAGATTAAAGTCCAAGATTATAATAATGGAGGAGCTTGGAAGGTGGGTGGAGGTGGGAGAAGGAGTGGGTGGGGTTGGTTAAGGGGCACTTCATCAACATTGATGACAGTTCCTCATTAAGGGAAAGCAATGCGATAAAACATTGGTAGTTGCTGCTCTGAGGCTTATGGCTAGGAGCATCATTTTCCTTGCACGTGAACCACCCCCAACTCCACACAGAATAAGAAAGAAAAAAGCCACTCGACTTTCTATAGGTTTTTGAAAACCAATTGGTAAAATATGGCATCCCTTCCTGACAAACTCTTAGGAGTTGGATAATGGAATGAAGCATTTTAAAGAAGCAAGCAAACTGCTTTGTCATGCTAGGAGAACATTGAAGGTATTCCTGACACATTAAGAGACAGAGTGTCTGGGCTGGGGTTGTGGCTCAGTAGTAAAGCACTTGCTTCACACATGTGAGGCACTAGGTTCGATCCTCAGCACCACATAAAAATAAATAAATAAAAGTATTGTGTCCATCTACAACAAAAAATATTAAAAGAGACAGAAAGAGAAAGAGAGAGAGGGGGACACTAGTGTCACCATCTGATTATGGCTTTTATTTATTCTTCAAAACGATTCAGCACCACTCTTGGTTGGGAAGAATCCTGCTATAACTTTTCTTAACATGATTTTATTGGAACCCATGAGAATCTAGACCATTCAGGAACAGGGAGACTGAAAACCCACCTTGATATGCAGGAAACAGGTCTTGGGGATGACTTCTTGGAAATCAACCCTTAATTCATATTTGTGGCTTTTTCTCAAAACAGCAGCTTCCCCGTGGGCCTGGGAGCTCTGCCAGTGCAGCACATCCTTAGCTCTCTTGCCCCATCTCGGTGGCATCCCAGAAAAGTGGAGCTCTAAAGGGGCAGAGTCAATAGGAGTAGGACATTGGTGTCATGCAGGTATTTTTTAGGGCTTATGTCTCTACTGCAGAACTCAGCACAAGTCTTCAAGGAGTTGTTGATTTAGGCTCCACAGGCAGAACTGACCCGCCCTTCCTCTTCAGGTCTAAGTGAACAGTTGGAAGGAGAACACAGACTTCTGGCCAGCCCTGCCCTCTCCACCGCCCTCTTTGGAAACCACCTGGAAAAGAAGAGCCAGAGATCTGCTTGCGTTGGACCCTCTCACGCACTTTGCAGAGCCTCTGCCTCCTGCCTCCACCTCCAGACTGGTTCCCATGTCACCGTTAGCTTGTTTGGCTGTGTAGGGACAATACCGTTGCCTCCTTCCTTCTGATATTTTGACTTCATATCAGGATTCCGCTCTCATACAGTGAAGCCGACGATAAAGAAAAATGGTTGTAACAAGCATGAGTTATTAATAATAGCTGTAATTCAAAGACAAAAATAAAACAGAACAATGAGAGTATTCACCATTACATAATGATCACAATAACTGCTTTGATAGATAGACGACTTGTCATTGTTATGCCTGTTGTAATTAAGAGTGAGGGAATAATATCACATGAACAAACTGATGAATGAAGAGGATCAGTGGGTATTGGGGGCATGTGTATCTAGAGAGTTGTCAAAGGAGATGGCTCTTGGAGAATGGATTTCATAACCAAAATCAGCAGCACCGAATGTAACTGGTATTAATGTGCCAGGGAGGCAGCAAATTAAGTGTCTGACTTTTAATTCTCACCCATAATACACGAGAAGTTTCTCGTATTGTTCCCGTTCCACAGATGAAGCTACTAAGACACAGAAAAGGTTATTATTCGTCCAAAGTCACACAGATAAGTGACAGATCTTAGATTCAATGCCAGGGCCACACTTCTCAGAAAAGACTTGTATGGAATTGCTGTACCTCAAGTTTCCTGAAACCAACACTGTTTCAAGAGATGTGACATCGAGGACTTGGAAAACATACATTTGAGTCAGAAGAACAAGCTCCCTTTGGGAGCATCTGCTCCCCTCCGGAGGCAGGGCTCTCTGATTCACTACATGTTCCTGCACACCGTGGGGCCTTGGAAAGCCCACAGTCTTTGTGTCAGACATCTAGAGATTTTAAAGTGAGACATCTTTTTAAAAGGACATTTTCTTTGATCTACATTCAGTGTTATTTCTGCTTTCCTGTAAATTTGACCTTGACCAGAAAAGGTTGAATCTGACATCATTTGGGAACTAAACTGTGTGCGTAGGAGGAGCAGATCTGTGACACTAACAGTGACCCTTGGTGATTCTTTAGGGTGGAAATTCTAGACCTGTTACATATTAGAATAGGAAACTGCTCTTTCCCACCTCAGGAGTGCTTTATGCTTAGGGAATCAGAAGGGAGCAACTTGGAACTGGGTTTTATGACCTGCAAAACCCAGGAATCTTTGCCGATAATTGGTGAAAATGATTCATTTTGAAGCTACTAGTAGTGGCTGATTAAGATCTGGAACCCTGTGCTCATGCATGGGGAGGGAGAGCTAAAGGAGGCAAAGAGGCCTTGTGGGGGGAGTTGAAAGAAATAGTCCATGTGGGAGAGGATCAAATTCTGAATTGAAGGAAAAGGGGGAAGGGAATAAAGGGCAGATGTAAGAAGCACTACCGGGTGGTTTCCACAAGACTCCATTCTCCAGGTTCATGATGCAAACAGAGACTACTAACCAGGCAGCATTCAGGAAGAGAAAAGCAGCCAAAGACCTGCTAGGGAAGATTAATGGTAGGTGAAGTGAACCACAGACCCTCTGCCCTGTAGGGGGAGTTGCCTGGGAGCCTTGCGGTGCTGTGGGTGTGGGTTGGAGTTTGGCCTGTGTTCTGATGACTTGAATCAGCCTGGCACAACTTAACCTGAGTTCACCTGAGACGCAGAGCCGAACCTCACCCACAATGAGAATTGAGTATTTGTGGAGTAAATGAATGCATGTAATGGCAGGAGGAAATGGTTTAGACATCAGAGAATCTGAGGTCAAGTACTGGCTTAGTGAAGTCACCACAGAGAAATAAATTTCTATAAAGACATGAAAATAGTCCATCTCCCACTGGGCTGTTTTGAAAAATAATGGACAAAGTGCATGGACGATGTATCACTCAACTAGTATTTAGGAAATGACCAATTACCTCTGACTCTTTTCTACGTATCTGTCATCTGTTGCTACTTTCTGCCCCCATTATCTTGGTCATCGCAACCATTAAATCCCTTCATATTTATGTTTTTCGATTTAGTTCAGATAGTCATATACCAGACACAGTGCCAAGTCCTTGTTTTAGTCAACGTTTGCATCACTGTGACCAAATTACCTGAGGAGAACGACTTAGAGGAGGGAATTTATTGGAGGCTTGAAGTTTCAGAGATTCAGTTTACAGATGGTCAGCTCCATTGTTGTGGGCCCAAGATGAGGTTCCCCTTCATGGCAGAAGAACTCAGCAGAGGAAAGCTGTTCCATTAATGGCAGCAGGAGGCAGAAAGGTGGGGGAAGGAGAAGGGGCCATAGGGAAGGCAAGCCTTGAAGGGCACATTCCCAGTGCCCCACTTCCTCCAGTCATGCTCTACCAGCCTGGAGTTACCATCACTCAGCCCCTTCCAGCTAGGATAGACTGACTAGGTTACAGCTCTCGCAATCTAGTCATTGACCTCAGACTATGTCCTGGATTAGCAGGAGCTTTGGGAGGTCACCTCACCTCCTAACCATCACTGCTCTACCTCTGACCCCCCCCCCCCAAAAAGTTCATGTCCACTTCAAAATGCAAAATGAATTTGGTTCATCTACAAGAGTCCCAAATTCTTAATAGTTCCAACATTGAGAATATCCAAGTTGAAAGTCTCCTTGGAGGCTGAAGACAAACCCTTGGCTGTGAACCCCTGTACAAATCAAAGGTAAGTTACATGTACCTAATATCCAGGGGCACAGAGTAAGCATTCCCATTCCCAAAGGGAGGAAGAGGGACATTGAAAGAAGGGATGGTGACAAAGCAAGACCGAAACCAGATGAGCAGGCAGGGTCTGTAATTCTGGATGTAGTGTCTAAGACACATGGCAGAGAGATGTGGTCTTCAAAGGGCTTGGGCAGCTCTGTCTCTTTGGCCTTGTTGACCCAGGTGCAGATGGGCTAATTTTGGCTTGGTCTTCTCCACAGCCAGCTGCTTTGCTTGTAAGTCCATGTTATTGGCATCTTCTAATTCCCGGGGTCTCCACGCCAACTTGGACTTAACCTTCACAACTTTACTTGTTGTGCTGTCAGGAGCAATCCACCGGACTCCAACCCTGTTATGCTTTGCCTTCCTTTGAAATCTTGGTGGAAGCCTGCATGACCCCTTAACTCTAGCAGTCTGCATTTCTGCAGAATAGGTACCATGTGGGTGATACCAATGTCTGCTGCCTGCTTGTGCAACACTTGGATCCTTGGAATCATGGCCAAAGTGACTTCTGAGTGCCTGCTGAGATCAGAATGGTTAAACAACTTCTAGCACTCCCTCTGATCTCTTCTCAAAGGATTTTTCCCTTCTACAATCTGAAGCCTGCAGTGAGTGTGGTCTTGCAAATTCCTGAGATGCTTGCCACACATCTTTCCTAGCATCACTGCTCAAAGTACTCAGTATCTCTTAGGAGACGTAATCTCTTCATTTCATGCACGTTTTCCTCAGCCCCAGCTTTACATGTACTTTTCTGGCCAATGTGCAAGTTTTTAAAAATTCTTAATTATGCTTTTTGTTCCTGATTCTCAACAGTAGATCTGGCTGAAAGTTACCAGCAATATCTATGTCACCGACTCAATGCTGAGCTGCCTTGAAATTCCCTCCATCATATTAATCAGTCCATCACTTTTAAATTCAGCCTCACATAAAGTCCCAGGACATGGAAAAAAAATGTAACCATCTTCTTTGCCAGAATTTAACATGAGTGGCCTGTGGTCCAATTCATACTTATTACGGTATTCCAGTGAGAAGATTTCTGAGATGGCTTGGAAAGTTGTATGGACCCTCTTTATGTGTGTCCTACATTGATTTTGCCTAGTTTAATATATCATTTAAATTTAAACAACCTGCATATAAAATTAATTCATTGTAAGTGTACAGTTTAATATTTTAGTTACTCTGCGTTGTGCACTCGTCTCAATAGAATCAAACATTCGCAACACTCTGAAAGATACCCCATGTCCATTTGCAGTCAATCTGTACTCATCTTAAACACAAGTGACTATTGATCTGTGTCTGCAATTCGCCTTTTACAGATATTGAATATAAATTGAACATAAAACATGGACTCTTTTATATATATATTTCTTTAACTGAGGTTTATTGCACTTCTTGTAGGTGTAGATCATTGCACTAATCAAATTTGAGAGATTCCTAACTGTCCTCTCTTCTCCTTCCAGGACTTCCAGGACTTCTGTTTTGCTTATGATGGTACACTTGGCTTTTATCAATGAGCCTTTTAGACACTGTTTTTTTTCCCCAAATCCATACCCTTTTCATATTAGATACTTTCTATTAATCTGTTTCTAATATTATTTATTATTTCTCCTACCAACTTAAATCTTCTGTGGAACCCCACTAACATTTTTTTCAGTTTAGGATATTTCATTTTTCAACTCCAAAATTTTCATTAGTTTCTTTTTCTTTGTATCATTTTGTATCTTTTTTTGAAATTTTGTATCTTAATTGAGAATTTCTGTTTGTTGATTCAACAGAATTGAATTTTCATCATATTTTAATTCTTTTTATTTTTTTGGAAGACTATACAATTTATTTTCTGTAATTAGAAAAATCTTACACCCAAAATATGGCAGTCAGTACAGATAAACAGAGACAAAACTCATTAAAAAATATTAAAGCAAAATTTGTAAGTTAAATATCAGAAAATAGATTTAAGCAGCATATTAAAGACTAATATACCACAACCAAGCAGAGTTCATCTCAGGAAGAGAGGATGCTTAAAATTAAGAAATTAAAAAATATACTCTGCCACATCATCAAGCTGAATAGGAAAACAGGAATAATACTGGCTAGTATATTAAATAATATATCACAATTGGGAAGATTACAGCTTTAGTCACTAACAATGATCATGATAACGTATCCACAAACTGAAAAGACAAAACAATACATATTCATAATAAGAAAATGAACTCTGGATAAAATATTAAGGGCATATAGAAATCAATAACTTTCTTTTTTTTATTTCCAAGCCCTTTTTTTCTTTTTTTTTTTTTTTGCATTACAATTTTTAATACACCTTTATACCACAATGTATCGTGTCTCTGTTTGTATATGAGTTATTTAATTCTTTTAACATTTGTCCTTTAGTTCTACAAGTACATTTATAGTAGCTCTTTAAAGTCTTAGTAAATCCAACAAGTAGATCCCTTGAGAGATCTAATTGAAGGGATCCATTGACTGCCCATCCCCTACCCCACCATATGCACACACAGTACCTCAATTAAACGGTTCAGTTTCTTTTCCCCTCCATAATTTTTTGTTAATAGTTTTTCAATGATATTTTGAAGCAAGTCTGTATTCTGCTGTTTTTCCCTTAAGGGTTTTTGTTAATGCTATTTGTTTGTTTGTTTAGCAACTTATCTGGGTCAAAATAATCCATCTGTGGTTACTGGTGTACTGCATTTTGGCTCAGGTGATTGATCATTTTAAATTCCTATTCTGAAGCTAACTACCTAGAAGCTATGTCTGTGTCCTCCTACTTATTGATCAGCCAGAACTGTGCTCAAAGAAGTGGATGGAGCTTCTGTCCTCTGCTGATCAGTGTGTGGGTAAGGAAGCTCCATCAGAAGTTAGGTCATTTTCAAGCCAGCTAGACATCTGCCTTCCTTGGGACCATATGGCCTCTCCTATGTGACATGTGCAGCCCAGGGACAGCCAGGACAGTCTGAGTAACTTGATCCCTCCAATCTCTACTGCGCAAGCATGTGATCAGAATCAGGGATACATACTTCTCAACTATGACAACAACCTCACTCCTCCTCCTCTAGAAAGTCATTTCTACTGACATGGCCATTGGTTGCAGGCACCCCCCCAGTGTTCCAGATCCGTGACCTTCCTTTGACCTTGACAGAGAGGTCTTCAGTCCTTAGACAGCCTGTTCTTGCAGAATCTCCACAGTGTCTGACTTAAGGCTGAACCTTCTGAGTCAGAATGTCACAGGTTACCCCTGTTGTTACTTAATATTGAACAATGTGTCAATTATTAGACTATCAAAATAGTGGTTATCGAAGTTCTTTTTACCTCCTATTTACCTTGAAATTAGAGAATTCGCTGATCTTCTCACTTGGCCATAGCCATTCTCTTTTCTATTTTTGTGACTGTTCTGTGAAGTCTAAAATTACCTCAAATAAAAAGTTTAATTAATTATGACATTCCTTCTTGCTTTTTTTCCCCCATGAAATCCTGGAAAAGAGAGCCAGCTGGGTTAATCACTTTGCATGGTGATTTATCCTCTGAATGTATGAATCTGGTGGAATTTGCTGGAACACTGGCTCTGCAGGTCATTAACAGTCCTCTGCCCTTCCCCAACTGTCAGGGAGAAAAAGGATGTTTTCTGGGCCCAGCCACCATAGAAGGAGCCACAGTGTAGTAGAATAGATCAACCTTTTGGGAAAAAATGTTGGATAAAAAATTGAGGTTAGGTAGGAGATGCATAAAAGGTGGAAGCAGGTATTCAATAAAGTTTTTATTTGGGAGGTTATAAGAAAGCATAGCTATAAGAAGAGCTGCTACATTCCACGGATCAATGTCCAGTTTCAGGGATACCTTGGCTCACCAAAATTCAGTAACAAGAACTGAAGAAAGGGTCCAAGGTGCCACAAGTGACCGTGACACTGCGCAGACTCACTTCCTGTCTCCTAGGAGACGAGCCCTGGCCAGCCTGTCATGAGGGGGACAAGAAGAGAGCAGCTGAATAAACGAAGATGCACTAAGACAAGGCAGATTCTGATGGTGGCAGAGGGACCAGGGAGTGGGGAAATGAAGAGTGGCCCTGGACACGGGGACGGAGAAGGCGTCTGACAATCCTGCTCATTCCCCCCCATGCCAGGGCTCCAGAAGCAAACCGGGTTGGAATCCCAGCTTGCCTACCGAAATCCGCTGTCTTCATTCTTAATGAAATCTGGGACTTTCTCATGAGCTTGACGCACAGACTAACAATGGAACTCTTACTGACAGGCTGAGCCAAGCCCGTGGTGCATGTTCAGTTTGGTTGGGAGCCAGGCTCTGTTCTATGGCATGTCCCAAAGAGCCCGTATGCTCACCAAGAACTTATAGTTGGGTGATGGAGGGAGCCAGCGAACGCTCGCACACCTGTGATGTAATCCTAGGCAGTCACAGGTGCCATAGATTTGTTCCCTAGGGCAGCCATAACAAAGTGTCCTCACTGAATGGCTGGAAGCCACAGAAATCCATTGCCCTATAGTCCTGGAGGCCCAGGTTCTGGAAAAAATGTACCAGGAGGGGCATGAAAGCTACTCTGTCTCTTAATAGCTTTTGGTGACTTGAGAGCAATTTATTGGTGTTACTCGGCTCACAGCACAGCACTGCCACGTGCATTCTCTGGTATGTATCTCTGTTTTTATTTGACTCTCTTCTTAAAGGGGCTTTGATCATATTGGAAAAAGGTACCACCCTCCAATATGACCTCATTGTATTATTACATCTGCAATGACTGTTTTCAAATAAATATTGTCATCTTCTGGAAGCAAAGACTCCCAAGAATCCAGCTGCCCTCCCACCCCGATGCAGCCTCCAGTCAGGTAGGTGAGGGATGTTTAATAGCATGACATAGCAAGAGATTGTGCACAAAGGCTTCGTCAGAGCCTCTCATTCTTTCTCACCCGTTCTCCTTTTGATCAAGCTGGTATTTTGATCATTGCCACTAGCTTCTCAGAGAACCACTGCTTTTATTGCCACAGGATGAATAAGTTTTGTCTTTTCCCCTGTTCATCTGTCTATTGTCAGTTAATTTGCAGGTCCCCAAGCACCAGGAGCTTGGGGAGAGGTGGAGGCACTGGGAGGAGACCTGAATGAGGGGTCAGCTGAGTGTCAAGAAAAACTCACCGTGTGCTCTGAGCTTTCTGTCCAGACTGGTGATTCATCTCAGGTTACCAGGCTAGAAAAATCTATACCACTGGAAATAAGACAAAGGCTAAGCTGCAGGAAACTAATCTCTGAGCTGCAGGAATCTGATTATTTTAATTTAGAAATGTAGGTTATACAAACATTTTGCTTGTCCCCTGCTTGCCTGATACAGAGCAATGATTGATCTACACAGTTTAGAGTACTTAATCCACCCTGTTATCTCATATTTGTGCACCAATTAGATTTTATAGCACAACACACCATCCCCAGACTTATAAGGTTTATCACAATAAACTTACAACAATTAATTTCTATTATTGGTCATGGGGTTATGGGGCTGTGGGATGTTTCCTCTGCTGAGGAACTAATGTGGTAGTTAGCTGTGGGCCTGGAAATCTGGGTAGATGGGTCCTTCGGTGGCAATTATCAGTGCTCTGTCACATATCTGGAGTCATCTCTCAGGACACGGTGGCTCTCCACTCTCTGCTCTCTGTCCTTCTAGCTGGCTAGCCCAGGGTTTTTCTTATGAGTTCCAAAAAATCGATCCCAAAGTGTGCAGGGTCAATCAAAGCCTGCATGCCATAGCTTCCACCACATTCTATGGGCTAAAAAAAATTAAAAATCCACAATTTTGGCCTGTGTACCACAATTTGGCAATAATCCTTGTAGATTATTTAAAAAAACCAAATGTCAAGGCAAAGATTAGTTCTTTATATATTTAATAATCGTGTGATGGTATTGGTACAATTTAAAGCAAGTATATTATTTCATGTAAATATCTGCTTGCATTCAGCACTGAAGGGAGAGACGTTTGTGGGTAAATGCGTGCAGAACAGCCCATTCAAGGCTTCCTTTGAAAATCCTTGCTTGAATAACATCGTGACAAGTTTATTGACAGCTTTTATTCTGAGAAAATCAGTTGGTGTTATTCCAAAAGGGTGACTTCTGTAGTTCTGTAGCAAGTTTTGAAACTTGAAAGAATCAGTTCTCTGAGTTTGTTCTTTTTTCAAAACTCATTTTGATATTCCAGGTGCCTTGAATTTCTATACGAATTCAAAGATTGAATCCAACTGGGATTTTTGTCAGAGATTATGTGAAATGTGTGCAACAGTTTGAGAAATATTGCCTTGTTGACAAGAACATGGGATAAGACATTTATTGAGATCATTTAAAAAATGTTTTGTAGTTTTTTCAGAGTATAAAATCTACATTTCTTTTGTTAAATATAGTATTTCATACTTGTGGATGCTACTATAAAGGGAGTTGTTTTCTTAATTCTATTTTTAGATCAATCATTGTTAGTGTAGTGAAATACATGTTTGTTTTATTTTATTTTTTTGCATATTGATCTGCAACCTGACTGATCTTTTTTACTATTTCTAATAACTTTTTAGTGGATTCCTTAGGATTTTTTGCAGACCATATCATGCCCTTGGCAAACTGAGATACAGTTCCATCTTTTTCAACCTGGGTACTTTCTATTTCGTTTTCTTGCCTAATTTTTCCTGTAAGCACAAAATGATGGATGCATACCTCAACAGATTCAGCCAAGCCGTTTATTTATTCAGTGACTCGATCAATCAGGCAGAGGAGGGGGCTCATCTTCTGGTTAGAAAGAGGGCTGTGGGTTACAGAGGGGCCCTGAGTTTAATTGTTCACATTGAGGGTGAATTAATCATGGGAAACGGAGGCAGATTGTGTTGGTTTGGGCAGTCAGGAAAAAAGTTGTGAAAAGTCCAAAACTCATTGTCACCAGGAAAAGCTCAGAACTCGGTGTTCACACTTATCCTCTTGCTCTGGGACCCGCTCTTGTTACTCAGAGCTTCACCATTGGCTTCTTCCAGGACTCGTTGGCAATGGGAAAGGGTAAAAGTCCAGGGCCCAGAGTTTCAGTATCTGCCTCCTCCCTTCAGGACCCACTGTGGTTGGGAAGGGGTGAATGTTTGCTTTTGGGGGAGATGCTGGGGATAAACCCGGGAAAGGGAAGAAAGTTTGCTATTTTTTTCTCCAGGCCCATTATTACTGGGAAAGAATTTACGGAGAGAGGATTAATGATTGCCTTCCTCCTCCATCTTCCTTTGGGTCAGACAGTTTTGGGGGGGGGTTGTTTCATTTTGCCTGTCCTGGGGTAGTCATTTCCATATCCTTCAATTCTGGCTAGTACAATAGTTGAGGTACAACATTGCGTGTCAGTGGATATCCCTGCCTAGTTCCTATTTTCAGTGGGAAATTATTTAGTCTTTCACCATTAAGTATGAAGTTAGTTGTGGGTTTTACATTGATGCCTTTGTTTGTTTCCTCCCAGGAGTGAAGATTGAACCCAGGGTCAGTCTACCACTGAGCTACATCCCTGGTCCCATTTTTATTTTTTATTTTGAGTTAGGATCTGGCTAAATTGCTGATGCAGCCTCCTGCCTCAGCCTCCCAAATCACCGGGATTACAGGTATGTGCCACTACCACCAGCATTACCTTTATAAAGTTTGAGACAGTTCCCTTCCCATTCATTGAATGTCTCTAATATGGAAAGAGGTATTTTTAGAGTGCTGTTTTTTGGTGTTTGTTTGCTTTTGTTTTTGTCTATGGGATTGATCCTGTAGTTTTTGTCTCATATTTAGTTGATCTGGTCTAGTACCTTAATTGATATCTGAATGTTAAACTGGTCTTTTATTCCTAGGATAAATTCCACTTGATTATGGAGAATGTTGCTAGATTCTATTTAATGTTGTTGATTTTTTTTCTTCTTCTTTTTTTTGAGGATTATTGTGTCTGTATTTATAAAATACATTGAGCTATAATTTCTCCTCTTTTGAAGTCTGTTTTTTGTATCCAAACAATACTGGACCCATTAAACAAGTCAGGAAGTGGTCCCATCTCTTATTTTTTTGGAATCTTTTATGAAAAAAATGATTCTACTCATTTTTTTAAGTGTTTGGTAGAGTTCACCAGTAAAGTCACCTAAGGCTTGGCCTTTCATTGTAGAAATCCAGAAATTATTAATTCAGTCTCTTTACTTATTATAGCTTTTACTGGGTTTGTTTCAGTAATTTCTGTGTTTTGAGGAATTTGCATAATGTATCAATGTTATCTAATTTGCTGCATTTAACTGCTCATAGTGCTTTCGAATCATGCTTTTATTGATGTAAATTCAGAGGTAATGTACCTCATTTGTTCCTGACATTAATAGTATGAGTCTTGTCTCTTTTTTCCTTTATAATTATTGCTAAAGGTTTATCAACTGTGTTGAGCTTTTCAAAGAAGCAATGTTTGGTGTCATTGAGGTTCTCTATTTCTTTCCTTTTCTATAGTTGGTTATCCTCCACTGTAAACTTCATTATTTACTTGTTTGTTGATTTAGACTTTGTTGCTCTTCTTCAACCAGTGCCTCTAGGGAAAATTCGTGCGCTGGTTTAACCTCTTTTTTCTTTAATAGGGACATTTACAGCTACAAATTTTCCTGCAGTGTCATCTTTTGCTGTCTCCTGTACATCTTCACACCATGCATGATCCTCTAATTTATCTCAAAATATTTTCTAGTTTCTTTTGCAATTTATTTCTGACTCTTTGGTTATTTAGAACTGTTGTTTCATACATATTTGTAGGTAGTTCAAATTACCTTTGGAAATGTATTTATATTGGGATCAGTCTATATTTTTGGAAAATTTTACAACTTTTACATTCATTGAGGCTTATTCTATAGCCTGTCTGCCACATAGCTTATTCTACAGATTGTCCATGTGCTCTTGAGAAGACTGTGCCTTCTACTTTTGCTCCACAGATGTCTCTAAGGTCCAATTGCTTTTCAGTGTCATTCAATTGTTCTACATACTTTTTTTTTTTTTTAAATTTTTTATTGTGGGTTGTTCAAAACATTACAAATTTCTTGACATATCATATTCCACACTTTGATTCAAGTGGGTTATGAACTCCCACCTTCACCCCATACACAGATTGCAGAATCACATCAGTTACACATCCATTGATTTACA